>NC_081310.1:21927500-22202500 GCF_026419965.1 Kogia breviceps | reverse complement strand
ATTTGGAAACTGTCTCCCTAAAAAGATATACAGATGTCTTGCTTTAGAAGTCAAAACATGAAAGTCAGAAGATTTATATATACCATCCAATTTAGGTGGAATTATTCATTCCACTAAAGATTTGTAAGCCTGAGATTTTGTTTGACACACAGCTTTGGGAAATATGTTTAGATGTGCTTCTTTTCAGTAAACAGGCTAAAAATTAGATAGAGACTTTGAACAGCTTCCTTTCTTGCATCTTTCTTTCAAATCAAGAAAATACACAGTCATCAGACTCTCCTACAGCTGTATGAACTGCCTACTTCAGTCATCTGTCAGTGAGCTTGGGAGATCTCTCTGGCACTGTGCTCTTTCCCTACATCAGTAGGTACTCCCTTATTTATAGACTGAAAACCCAGAATATTATGACGTGTGGAACAGTCTTTTAAGTCAGGACACCCTAGTTGTAAATGCCGTTATTTAATAATTCTTTCAGATTCACTTTACTCGTACCTGGCCTTCTACTTGTGCTTTAAGCCTACTTTTTGTGTTACAAGCATTATATGGTCTAGAGAAGCAGCCGTTAACTTGGGAGTAAAAAAACTAAGAACTTGGATAAGAAATGAGATGTAGTCTTAGAGTACTGTGTGGTTCAGCTGTGAACAGTGTTTACATTATCATATTAATAATGTAGTGTCTGAATATTGATTTAACCAGAAATCAGTATTCTCCCATGACTATATTCGGAAAAGCCTGTGTGTGGTGAGGGAGTTACAAGAGATATCTTAAAAGCCAGTAGACATGTGTAAAGTTAAAATAGTCAAAAGAATTGACATATCTAAAGAAACAGCCAAAAGAATTGATAGTAATTATCTCTGATGTGTTGGAAACCGGGGTAGCAGAGTTGGAACAGTGGGCTGCTATTTTTTTCTTACAAACTTGAAAACTATGTGCTTGTATTATTTTGATAAAATAAAATGAAAGAGGTGGCACAGGAATGTAACAGGACCTAATAAATTGGATTTTTTAATCATAGATCTTGGTGCAGCTACATTAAAAGTTAAATACTTTCCCTTAGCTTCTGTTTTCAAATATATTCTAATTAGAATAATATGGGTATATCTTTCGTCTTCTGGATTATTACATTTCACATGCTCTTATTTTTTGGTGCATGTGGTGTATTTCAAATGGAATATAAGCCCTAGCTGAGTTTATTTATTCAATAATAATAACTTCGTCTAGTTTATTATTAAAAACATTCTTCTGAATATACCTAATTTCTTGCCCTCATTCCTACAGTGATGTTGTTACCCCTCAGAAACTTTGACCCCTAATTTATCAAATGGTATAATGAAGTCAGTACTGTACCATAAAAATCAGATTTTATTATTTAGTTGTCAGTATTTTATTTTATTTTATTTTATTTTTTTTTTATTTTTTTTTTTTTTTTTTGCGGTATGCGGGCCTCTCACTGCCGTGGCATCTCCCGTTGCGGAGCACAGGCTCCGGACGCACAGGCCCAGCGGCCATGGCTCACGGGCCCAGCCGCTCCGCGGCATGTGGGATCCTCCCGGACCAGGGCACGAACCCGTGTCCCCTGCATCGGCAGGCGGACTCCCAACCACTGCGCCACCAGGGAAGCCCAGTTGTCAGTATTTTAAGCAACTGTTGGCTTGGCCAAAAAGTTCATTTGGGTTTTTCGGTAACATCTTACAGAAAAACCCGAGCGAACTTTGTGGCCAGCCCATAATCAGCACTACCATAGGTGTCTTCTGTTTTCCTCTTGCACTGATGAAGTACGATGATCTGTCCAGAGAGAAGCTTTGTGTTGTTGTCCCAGGAGTGGGATTGGGCTTTTCCTTTGTTTTATAGTCAGTTCAGGAACCATGAAGGGGAGGGATTTCTGGAAAGGTCTTACTGGCTTATTGGTAGTGTTGGGAGGAGCAAAGGGCAGCACGTGCATTCTGTCATGAAGGTCAGCCTCCAGTCAGAATCCAGCCCGTTTATTAGCTAGTCCAGGGAAAGTCTCAGTTTGAAACCTCCAAATAAATATTACTATAGCTCACATTTATTGAGTTCTTATGCTTCAGGTACTTAGTAAAGAGCTGTCGCGGTATTATCTCATTTAATCTTCCCCACAATGCTGTGAAATACTTTATGCATAAGATGAGTAACTTTTAAAAAATCTTCAGGCGAGTTAATTTTTTTAATTAATTTATTTATTTATTGGCTGCATTGGGTCTTCGTTGCTGTGCGCGGGCTTTCTCTAGTTGCAGTGAGCGGGGGCTACTCTTGGTTGCGGTGTGCTGGCCTCTCTTGCAGTGGCTTCTCTTGTTGTGGAGCACAGGCTCTAGGCGTGTGCACCTCAGCAGTGGTGGCACGCGGACTCTAAAGCACAGGCTCAGTAGTTGTGGTGCACGGGCTTAGTTTCTCCGCGGCATGTGGGATCTTCCCGGACCAGGGCTTGAACCCGTGTCCCCCGCATTGGCAGGTGGATTCTTAACCACTGCGCCACTAGGGAGGTCCCCAGGGCGAGTTAATTTTTATAGCAAGATAATTGTTTAAGTCCAGGTGGATACTTGGAGACATATTCATGCTCTGTTACATTATATATGAAAGGTAAAAAGCAAACTGTTATAGAGCCACATCCAGGAGGCTTTTGCAGGTTTGTAATATAATCACAAAGAGATTTTTGTAGTCATCATTTGAAGTCCTAGAGTTGAAGAAGATTTTTAATTGAGTAAATACTGAGACATTCTATACTTTCTTAGATAAAAAGATGTGAATGTTTTTCTAGCTGATCTTCAAATTTAATGAAACGTTAATAGAATTGAGAGCATAGGTCTTGGCAGAAAGGGTAAGTTTAACAAAGTGATACTAAAATTTACCTAGAAAGAGTTAAATATCTGAGAATCACCTAGAAAAACTCAAAAAGGAGAGTAATAAGGATGGCTGCACCCTACTAAATATTAAAGTATACATCAGATTTCAAAGCATCAAGGTACTGGTGCCACGCCGGATAAATAGATCTATGCTCCAAAACATTCTGGAACTTCAGTAACAGTCAACACATGTAAATGTGGCATCTTAAATTAGGTCTATAAACTATTCGATAAAAGGTGCTGTGATGAAGGTCACTACTTCACATGTCAAGCCCAAGATGAGTTTCATATGAACTAAGGATTTTATTGTAAAAAATAAAAGTATGAAAATAAAGTGTTAATAATTATATAATCTTGCTGTGGGACAGGACTGGCTAAAAAGGATATCAAAAGCAGATCACATAAAGGAATAATATTACTAGATTTTCTAGGTAAAATTTAAAGCCATATTACAAAACAAAACTTTAAAAATCAAAGACATAATAAACATAATAAAAGTTAATGCATATGACTAACGTGTGACAAAGGGTTATTATCTTTAATATAGAAAAGAACTCTTTCAAATGAATTTGGAATATTAACTATCCCAAGAGAAAACTGGTCAAAGAACATGTGCAGTTAATACTAACACAAAAATCAGTAAACAGATTGCAAAGTACTCAACCTCAGAAGTAATCAAATAAATGAAAATTGTTATATAATATCCAGTCATATTAGCAAAGATTAAAAGCAATGATGGTGTTCCGTATTAGTGAGGGGAAAGGAAAGTGGGCATTCTCATATACTGTTGGGCTTCTGTTCCTGAAGACAATTTGGAACCGTGTGTCAAAAATGATATTTGTATCTTTTCATTTAGCATATCTGTGCCTCTGGTGATGATCCTTAAGAAGCAGGTAGAAAATGGTTCAAAGATACATGAAGATAAATGTTTATTGTAGTATCAGTAATAGTATTAGGCAAACTTATGTAGTATCATAGGAGACTGCTTAAACTATGGACACCTAAGCAATGGAATACTACTCAGTCATGAAAAGTAAAGGTGCAAAACAGTACTTAGTGCCTTAGAATACCTTTTACAATATATTAAATGGGAGAGAAGAAAACAGATTTCAGAGTGGTTAGGGACATATTCTAATTTATTTGGTTTTTAAGGTTTATATGCATATTTTTACATGAGAAGTGTGAATGCCAAAATGTTAATTATACTGACCTCTGGATATGAGACTTAATATGATTCAAAGTTTATTTCTTCTTAAGTCTGTTTTTTTCCATTCACCAAACATTTATTGAGCTAGTGCTGTGACTAGCCATTGCATTTTCTAAAATGATAAAATATAATTTATACAATAAAAATTTGATGTTGTTTTAGGGAGGTAATTACAATTTAGAGATTTTTCCATTAAATGATTGAAATAATGTCTTGGTCATTAAAATAGTATGTTCAGTTATTCATTTATTTGCAGCACTTTATTCATGAAAAGTACAGAATAAAATGAGACATTAGTGTAATGTGCTGAAGCAGCCCAAAATGACCCTAATAAGAGAAATTATTTTCATTCGTATGAAACATAAGCCATCTCTATCTAACGTAGTCTTCCTTCACGTGGAAAGAGAGATGTTGATTGCATGGTCTACACTGCTTTGTATTTAAATCAGAAATAAGGTTCTCCTAGGTTCATTGTGAAAAGAATGGGTTTTTAATGGTGAGTAGCCACAGTTGCATATTTTTAATTTCTTAATTTCAGGCAACTACAAGAACAGCAACGACAAAAGGAGCTGGAGCGGGAAAGGCTGGAGAGAGAAAGAATGGAAAGGGAGAGATTGGAGAGGGAGAGGTTAGAAAGGGAAAGGCTGGAGAGGGAGCGACTAGAACAGGAGCAGCTGGAGAGAGAGAGACAAGAAAGGGAACGTCAGGATCGTCTGGAGCGGGAGAGACAAGAGCGGGAGAGGCTGGAGAGACTGGATCGGGAAAGGCAAGAAAGAGAGCGGCAAGAGCAGCTAGAAAGGGAGCAGCTGGAATGGGAGCGAGAGCGAAGAATGTCAAATGCCGGTAAGAAGTTTACAGATTGTTCCGTGTTCCTGATGTCTGAGCTTGGATGGCGATGGCATTTTGTGTATTCGTGTATTAGAAAGAATATTTCACATTTGAGGTGCTTGGGATTAAGCAATACAATCTGAAATTAGAACAAATATGTGGCTATTGCTACTTTAACATTTTCTTTTTATTTCTATTGCTTTTATTGCTTGGAGACTTAAAGAAAGCTCCAGGAAATTTTTATTCTGGCATTCTAATTCTTCTAACTCCCTATAAATTGGCTATAAAGTGTAAGTGTGTTTTTATGGGAAATTTTTATATTAGATGAATTTGGAATATATTTCCCTTCTGAGAGTGCTTAAATTGTCTTGAATACCGTAGCATTCCAGAAATTTGTTTGATTGTATTCTAAAGTTTTTGAACGAGGAATTAAAAACAGTAGGTTAAAAAGTGTCCTCTCTAGAGCTGACTAGTAATCTAAATATATGCAAATATTGTGAAGAATTAATAAAAATTACTAAATCTGATGGAATTTTATTGAAAGACATAAGGGTTAAGATAAGACTGAAAATTTGAGGTATTTTGACATTCATTAAAATTAACATTTATTATAGGATTTAAGAATTATTATTTTATTGCATATGGCCTATATCTAAAGTTTCAATGTGGGTTGATTAAATACTGGTTGATTGGTTTGTTCTCTGAGTTCATCATTCATTTGCTTTTGATTGCCTAATTGTTTTCTGGGGTTATAGCCAACAAGACAAAACTTTTCCACAAATAAACATTGAATTTGGGGGGTTCTAGCCCTTTATGGTAAACTTTTTGCTAGTTTCTCTCTTCATTATTTAAAAAGAAAACAACTTACTCTTCTTTGTGGTCTTGTTCATGTAATGTTAATGTCCTTTTAGTGGACGAAATAATGAAAATTAAGACTACGATATTTTTGTTGTAAAGGATAAGCTAATCAGTTTAATTTATCAGTCAACTTGTTAGAGTAAAAGAAAACTTGTCCTCTTTTGGATCTCAAAATGTATGTATGAGTTAAGACATTTTGGGGTGAAATTAGTTATTTGCCCATGTGCTTATTCTCTGGTACTAACTGTAGTCTACATTTGTACATTTTGTCTGAATGCTGGTTTTGTGGCTTTACTAGCTCCCTTTTTCTCTCTCCTTTTTTATCCTGTCTTTCGCCGCTGCTTTCCACCTCTGTCCAGCTCCATCCTCCGACAGCTCCCTGTATCATGCTCCACTTCCTGAGTATGCCAGTTGCCAGCCTCCTTCAGCACCTCCTCCATCATATGCTAAAGTCATCTCAGCTCCAGTGTCAGAGGCCACTCCTGATTACGCTGTAGTGACCGCTTTGCCACCCACTTCCACACCCCCTACACCACCACTTCGACACTCCGCGACACGTTTTGCAACATCTCTAGGTTCAGCCTTCCACCCTGTTCTTCCCCATTATGCTACAGTTCCTCGTCCTCTGAACAAAAACTCTCAACCTTCTTCTCCTGTGAACACACCCTCTCCTCAACCTCCAGCTACGAAGCCCTGTGCCTGGTCTACTTCCAGTTTCTCGCCCCTCCCTCCGTCTCCTCCAGTAATGATTAGCAGCCCCCCAGGCAGAGCTACCGGTCCAAGGCCTGTCCTTCCCGGTTGTGTTTCTTCTCCTGTGCCCCAGAGGCCTCCATCACCTGCGGCCCCCAGCGGGCTGCTCGACTCTGTCACGTGTCCAGTGTCTCCACCGCCTACCTCAGGGCCAGCGGCGCTGCCACCGCCTTCCCTCGCACCACTCTCACACTGTGGATCTCAAGCCTCTCCTCCTCCAAGCACCCCTGTTGCCTCAACTCCCTCATCCAAGCCTAGTGTTCTCCCTTCTCCCTCTGCAGCTGCCCCTGCCTCTGTGGAGACTCCTCTAACCTCTGTGCTGGGAGACTCCTCTGCTTCTGAGCCAGGCTTGCAGGCAGCCTCTCAGCCGGCCGAGACTCCAGCCCAGCAGGGTAAGGCTTCCGTTATTGTGACTAACAGCTAATCACTTGGAAATGTTACACATCCACAGCGTTAATTGCCTAGAGAATGGGGAGGATGGTTTTGAAAAAGGCGAAGGTGGGTTCTTTTCTGTTGGATTAATTGCGTTTGGAGGATCAGTATGAGGGATTTCCGTATTGAACCGGATTTGGATATCTTCTGCAGTGTCACAGTCAGAAGTGCTGTTCAGTATTGAAGGCCTCTGTATGTTTCTTTTCATTTTCGCTAGGAAAACATTACTTGATACATTAATCCACACAATAGATAATATTGATATAATCAAACTTGTCTTCCTTTAATTTCTGGGAAACAGATTATGTTTAGTGCCCAGCTGTAGTCGTTAGATCTGTCATCCAGGAGTCTCCTCTGGGACAGTTCTGATCTTGGACCCTATTTCGTTTTGGCCTCTCCTGTATGTATTGGGCTTCTCATATCAGACTTCCAGGGATGGGTGCCACCCTCAGCCCTGGGGAGCAGCCCAACTCTGCACAAAGGGTGGAGAGGATGGCAGGCTTGATGTGTTCCCCAAAGGGATCCATGGTCCAAAATTCCAAGAAGTAGCAGGCTGAAGGGATAGTTGGGAGAGGATAGCATCCTCTCCAGTTATCCCCCCACTCCCTATGCCTGAACTTTGCTGTCACAGTGACAGGGGAAGGGGGGATGTAATCTAAGTATGGATTATTTGTAAGCAGAGAAGGACCTGGTTCTATAAGTAAATAAGAAGATGCTTAACCCACTCCCTTTTAAAATAGGATTTAGCAAGGATTACAGGAAGGAATATGACAACAAATTTGTACTTACAAAGGAACGGCGTTATAGTCTCTGGATTTAAAACATTTCTTTAAAAAGACAAATCTTAGTTCTTAAGGGCTTGTTTTTGCTGTGTGTATATTTTTCATGTTGACTTAACTGAATTTGCTTAAAGGTTGAGTCACAACTCTAGTAGGTGCAGTTCAGTATCATTGTGAAAGTGATTCTGGAACAAAAGAGACACAGTTCGCCTGACAGAGTCCAAAGGCCCACCTCCTGTATCCTCAGAGCTCTGATGACCCCTCATGCAGCCCATCACTATATTCTTCGAGCAATTTATGATTCCAGTTTGTGTAACTGTTCAAAGTTAGCAGTTTCAAAAAACTTACCGCCCAGTTTACAAATAACATTTTATTTGTCCTAAAATACCCCTTTAAGCCTTAAGGAAGGGGGAGGACCTACAGTGTCAGTCTCCTGGTTCTTGTTCTTGTCCACTCCTTTGTGATTTTACAAGATCTGGACATTTCTCTCTTAACCCTTGTCTTCTGTACTTCAAATTCTGTGTCTCCTAATTATTTCTGATAGTTGTTTTGAGGTTTTACTTTGTTCTGGTAGATTCCTTTACTTCAATGATTCTCAGTTCTCTTTATACATTGCTTTTAAATGTGGAATATTTTTGAGATATTGAAGCCTGGGACCCACCCTTCTTTCATGTTCTCAATTCAGCCACTTTGGAAAGCAAGTAACTATATGCTTTCACTGTTGTAGAATTTATTGTCTCAACTCTTAAGGTTTACCCAGATTATTTTGGTCTGTTATTTTGAACAGCACTAACTGCCATCCTATACATTCATTTGTCTTTTCAGGGATGCTGCCTCTGTCCCACATTTTATAAGCATTTATTTAGTTGATTTACCAAATGCCCTTGAGCAAAAAAAAAAAAAAACCCAAAAACTAATTTAGACGATCTGTTGCAAAGTTCTATTAATAAAGCTCTAACAGTAAAGGGAGTGGTTATACACTTTGGCCTTAATTGTTAGTATTTTTTTAATACTGATTTGGACTTTAAATATTATGGTAAATTGAACTCATTAATTTGTACTAAATGTTCAAGTCAAGTTAATTTAGCATGTCATTCTACATGCTTTTCCTCCTCAGATAGTGTCACTTAGCTCTGTTGTTGATGGTCTTAACATTTCTTTCTCTCAGGCATTGTCTTGGGACCACCTGCACCTCCACCCCCTCCTCCACTCCCACCAGGTCCTGCCCAGGCATCAGCCGTACTTCCTCCTCCCCCAGGACCCCCTCCACCCCCTCCACTTCCATCCTCAGGGCCCCCGCCTCCACCTCCTCCACCGCCTCTTCCTAATCAAGTACCCCCTCCTCCCCCGCCACCTCCTGCTCCTCCCCTCCCTGCATCTGGATTTTTTTCGGGATCCATGTCTGAAGACAATCGCCCTTTAACTGGACTTGCAGCTGCAATTGCTGGAGCAAAACTTAGAAAAGTGTCACGGGTAAATGCATTTCCTGATTAATTGTATGTTTTATATTATGTCTTATTCTGTCTCAGTATCTAAAACATTGAATTTATTGTATTCTGATTTTATGAACCCTATGTTATTAACTTCATTGACTAAAAATCGTGTGAAATAACTTAAACTTAATTAAAGTTGCAAGAATCATAGAGTTTCTGTAACATTCAGAAAATGTTAACACTTAACATTTTACCATATTTGCTTTATTATTCTTTGTGTATGTTTCCTTCTGCATAAATAGACACACACACTCTCTCTCTCTCTTTTTGTCTGAATTGAGAATAAATCAGAGACACCTTGCCCCTATTTCCCTAAATACTTCACTGTGTATTTTGTAAGAACAAGGACATTCACCTACATGACCACAGCATGATTATCAAAATCAGGAAATTAAATTGATACAATACTATAATCTACAAATCTATTCAAGTTTCATCTGTTGTCCAATAATGTCTTTTATGGCATTTTTTTTCTCCTCCAAGATCACCTGTTATATTTTGTTGTAATGTCTCTTTACTTTTAATCTGTAACATTTCCTCAATCTCCTCTTTCATGATATTGACAGTTTTGAGGACAACAATATAATTATTTTGTAGATCATCCTTCAGTTTGGTTTATCTGATATTTTCCTAAGATTTGATTCGAGTTATGCATTTTAGGGGGCAGGTTTTACATTTTTTACTACCAACGTATTATGTCCTTTTCAGTGTATTACACAAGGGGACGTGTGATAGCATTTTATCCCATTATTGATGATGTTAGCTTTGATAAAACTTCACTGATACATAAAATTACTCCATTGGTCCTTAAAGTTTAAAAAATAATATCTAGGTGTTTTTATTGAAATTAATGCTGATATATCCTTCTGTTTTGAATGTAATATATTAATAAACATAGGATTGTCCCACATAGGAGTTTATTATATATGTATATTCTCATTAAGATGGAGGATGCCTCTTTCCCAAGCGGAGGAAATACCATTGGTGTGAATTCGGCCTCATCTAAAACAGATACGGGTCGTGGAAATGGACCCCTTCCGTTAGGTGGCAGTGGTTTAATGGAGGAAATGAGTGCCCTGCTGGCCAGGAGGTGAGTGAGAAATTATATGGATGTGTCCAGAATTGAGAGGATTTTGTCCTCTCACTTTTATTCTAAGTATAATTTAACTAGATGCAGTTCTTCCCTTTTGGCATAGCTTTACACTAAGTTACTTGATGTTTTTTTTAAAAAATTGATTTACCTTCTTTCTAGGAGGAGAATTGCTGAAAAGGGATCAACAATAGAAACAGAACAAAAAGAGGACAAAAATGTAAGTTAATAAAAATAGTCTACTAATGGAGACTTCTCTGGTGGGCTAGTGGTTAAGACTTTGCGCTTCTACTGCAGGGCCGCGGGTTCAATCCCTGGTTGGGGAACTAAGATATCCCACATGCCGCGTGGTGCAGGCAAAAAATAAATAAGTAAAAATAAAAATAGTCTGCTACACCTGAAAATGTGAAATTCAGGTATAGCTCATTCAGGAAATTGTGTCAAAGATTAGTTTGAACTTAATTAATTTCAACTAACAGTTGTTTCTTTTTAACTCTTCAGATACTAAAAATGGTATTATTAGTAAATTTTTAATGACATTCTTAGTAAAATGGGTTGAATGTGTGGAGTTGGGGGAAAAGCACTGAAATTCTCACCTTTAGAGTTTAATTCTGTACCCAAGCCTACCATTGAAGGAGTGACTGACCTTTTACTGGGTTTTTTAAATCTCTTAGAGTCTCAGTTTCCTTGCATTTATAAATTTATTTATTTATTTATTTTTGGCTGCGTTGGGTCTTTGTTGCTGTGTGTGGGCTTTCTCTAGTTAGTTGCAGCAAGCGGGGGCTACTGTGTGTTGCGGCGTGTGGGCTTCTCATTGTGGTGGCTTCCCTTGTTGCGGAGCACAGGCTCTAGGCACGTGGGCGTCAGTAGTTGTGGCTCGCGGGCTCTAGAGCGCAGGCTCAGTAGTTGTGGCGCACGGGCTTAGTTGCTCTGCTGCATGTGGGATCTTCCCCAGCCAGGGCTCGAATCTCTGTCCCCTGCATTAGCAAGCGGATTCTTAACCATTACATCACCAGGGAAGTCCAGTTTCCTTGCATTTAAAATGAAGGAATTAGACTAAATCACGGTTTTCAAATGTTTCCCCTAGGAGCCCTGTGGCCGTTAGCTGTGCCCCCCTCTCTAGCAGAGGGCAGACTCTGCTTTATTTGTTTTATATATTAGTGTTTAACAGTATAATTGTTTTCCCTGCTGCATTTGGCCTTCTTTGATGCCATTCAAATCTCTCTCTCATATCTGGCTTAATCACATTGGCAAGCACAGCTCTCAGTGAGGACGCGTGAGGAAAGGAGCCATGGGGAGTGGCAGGGGGTGGGAGTAGGGGTGGAGGTGCTAGGATAAGAAAAAGGTCTAAACTAGTGTAGAAGGGAGAAGAGATTGTTGAAGGGAAAATTGAGAAATGGCAGAAAGTGTGAAACACCAAATGTCTACAACAGGTTTCTAGAAGATGTGGTATTATTAATATGTATTTCTGTATATTTAGGAAGATTCAGAGCCTGTAAGTTCTAAGGCCTCTTCAACAAGTACACCTGGTAAGTTCGAGATTATATTTTAACCTTTATGAACTTTCTGTAAATATCAACACTCAATTAAAAATTCCCCATTTCCCCATGTTTGGATAAAGTGACTGCTTAGTTCCTAAAATGTTCAAGTTCTTTGTTCACACTTGAGAGCACTGACTTTTTCCTCTACCTTTTGTGACCCCAGAAGCAGCTGTTAATTGCTTTCCGATATTGGGAGATCTATTAAAATCCAAAGTATTTTTCTGATGACTCTTTCTCTGAAAATCATGATTTTTGCACATTCCGTGTATATTATCGTTAATGACTTGAAGTTATTCACTTAAACAAGGAAAAATATGTTATCCATATGAAAGGGAAATATTTTTAGTCATTGATTCTTAAAGGTAAGGATTATGTGAGCATGTAGCTACTAGCATTGAAGTCTATCTCAAAACATTCTCCCATTGAATCGTCATTTTAGCCATTCATTTGCATAATATTGATAATCAAGGAAATAAAGCTTCTAATTTGTAAGGTTGAAAAAATGTTAAACAACAGGGATTTACTGTATAGCACAGGGAACTATATTGTAATAATCTATAATGGAAGGGAATATATATCTGTGTGTGTATAACCGAGTCACTGTGCTGTACACCTGAAACTAACACAATATTATAAATCAACTATATTCTTCAATTAAAAAAATAATATAAAAAAATCTCCTTAAAACTTTTGGGAAATGTTCTTGAATTCAGTAAAATTTCTGACATTGAGAAGTCTTGGGCATAGAATATATTACTTAGAATATTAACAAAATACATTTCACTGGAGGTATTTAATGATGACAATATCCATATTTAGAATATGAGATTGTTACAGTGTACATATCATTTCTTCATATTTGACTAAAGGCTAAGCACTAGACTGTCTGTTCATCTCCTTACCTAGTTTGGAATGAAGTGACATAAGTAAATTTGATGAGTTTGATGAATTAATATCTAGAATGAGCCATAAGAATCCATTATAGGGAATTGTCTATAACCACTCATTCTCATTATTGAATAGTGACTCTTCAGCGGTCTGATTGCTGTATTATAATTAATATTGTGACTGTGAATTAAGTTTTCCTCTGAATAGGACTCAAATCAGTTTATGTTATCTTCATTAAAAATTCTCTGGTTTGTGACATTTTACCTTTATTTTCTATAAGCCAAATTCAAAATACATGCTGTTATTAAAACCATAGATGTTTTAGAATTCAACTATAATTTGGGGTCACAGAAACTTTTAGAATTTGAAAAGAGCTATGAACCTTCTCTCAGGGAGGGAAATATCGTCGTATTTTTATACAAAATCAGTCACCATTGCAAAATATTCGTGAATTCCCTGAGGGTTCTCTATGGACTCCAGTTAAGAACTCCTTATCTAACATATATCCCCTTATTTAAAATATGAAAACTGAAGCATGGATTTTGCATGTGTTTGTGTGTGTGTGTTTGCCACATGTGTGCCATGTTTATAAAATTAAGGATTCATTCAGAAGGCCTGGAGCCTTCTTTTTTTTCACTTGTTTCAGTCAAAAAAAATTTTTTTCCCCTAATTGCCACGTGTCAGACACTTGGCAGGCCAAAAAGAAGCGAAAGATAAAAAGTCACCCTAAGCACAAGAAATCCATGGTTCAGCTGGGATGATGAGATACACACAAGTGAAAAGTTCATCTTTTACAACCATGTGTAGAATATTAAATAATGTGTCAAAGAGGGAGGAGATTGTATAGTTTGGAGTCATCTGGGTCATCTTTGTAGGGAAAAAATGACATTTTACCCTGCCTTAAAGAGTATTTACCTTAGCTGAAAGTAGAGAAGGGGTGCTGTTTCAGGAAGTGGGTATGTCATGGGCAAAGATGGGGAGTTGGAGCTGGAAGAGACTAGGAAATATCAGGTAGGCTTGCCTGACTAGGATGGAGGGTTCTTTTTGAGGAGTATTGGGGGAGAAAGTTTGGAAAAGCAAGTTAGAAGTAAAACGTTGAAAGCTTTTTATGAAAAGATCAGGAGTTTAGACCTCATCCTGCAAAGAATTGAGTTGACAACTGAAACTGTTCTAGGAACATTAAAATTGCCGTTGTGAGCAGAGTGACGTAGAAATCAGGGAGGACCAAGATAGGGAAACTGGTGCCAGTAAGGATTTGGTGTGTTGCCAAAGACCCGATGAAGGCAACCCAGCCTCTGTCCTTCCCCCTGAAACCGACCTGGAGCCCCCTCAGAGAGAACACGGCCTCACTATCTGCAGAGCCAAACTGAACTGCTCTTCCTCAAAACCAGATGCGCTCTCTGAAGATTAAAGGATAGTTCTGGTTTGGCTGATTGAGAAAGGACGTCAGCCAACTGTTAAATGGTAGCAATTGCTACATCCTATCATGTTGGAATTATTTCTTCGTCTCTTTGCCTGCCTCTTCTTTAGTGACAGTGTCCTAATGGCTATTCTCTGCCTGTCCAGTTGTCCTTCAGGATTTCCCTGTTTTCCCCTCCTCTGGCAGATGTCTCTTGGATGTGTTTCTGGCTCTGTCTGTCGTGAACCTCCTCTGATTATCTGATGTCCCCTGGCTCACTCTGTGGTGGTCAATGAGAGAGTGTGTTAGCTGTTAGAATGCAGATGAAGGAGTAACCATTGATTGACTGACAGGGAGTAAAGCAAGATGAAAGATGACTTTGTTTCACACCTAGGTGACTGAATGCAACAGAAATCCAGAACAAAAGCAGTGTTTCAGAGTTTGAGTTTAAGTTTAGTTTTGCATATGTGCAGTTTGAAAAGAGGACAAGCTACCTCAGCAAGAATGTGCATAGGCCAGTTGAGGGGCTACATTGGAGCTCAGACCAGTTTTTTTAGCTAAAACTCTGCACAACTTGTGTGTAGACTTGATTCTCATGCGGCCCAGATTCATCCTTCCATGACAAGCTTCCACTCCAGATTTCGCCCAGTCATCCAGGGAGGCCAGTGATGGCATCAGCGAGGCAGCCCAGATTAGAAAAACAGTTCAAAGCACAATCAACTAAAAGCTCAGAGGGAACTTTATTTAACTGGAGTTGTCTGCTAAGTCGCAAGAATTGGATTCGTTGTTTGACAGTCAAGGAAGTACAGTACAGTCAGATGATTCTGAAATATATTTTGAGTTTGAATTTTTTCCCAAGAGGACTGTTTGAATTTAGATTAAATATTGAAGTACACGAACACATTAAAGATTCTTTTTATTCGTTTTACCATTGGCACTAAAAATAGTTTAAAAGAGTACAGTTAATACTGTCCCATTCTAATAAATTTAAACTGTCCTTATTAATTTAAAATAATTTTCACAATTCCATTCTGATTAATTAAAATTGTCCTACTCTTAATCTTATTATCCCATCTTTATTAGAGAAACTTCTTACCATCTGGTGTTTAAAATCATTGTATTTTAGATTTAACAATCTAAGTTCTTCCCAGGGAAACTTGTCATACTTGCTTATTAATTTCTTCTCATTTGGGGTCTGAAATGGTACAAATTAGAATCCGAACTCTGGGAGCATATGGGATATTTAATAACTTATGTTCTTTTATTTTTAAAGAACCGACAAGAAAACCTTGGGAAAGAGCAAGTACAATGAACGGCAGCAAGTCACCTGTTATTTCCAGGTATCAATTTTTTTCCGAAGTTTTATTTTAGAATTGTACCTGAAAAGAAACCTGCATTTTTATTGTAGAAAAAATTCAAATGGTAGATCTGAAATCGTCCAAAGGAGCAAATAAAACATCTATAATCCTATTGCTGTTGGATGACCACTAAGCCCCCCTGTATTTTTATTAGTAATTGTCTAAATTCTACCCTATGCTTATTATTGTCACCCAGGTTGTCTGAAATTTTAAGATAGCTTCATTCCTCCCAATTTTTTTATTTTGAAAAAATTCAGAACTGCAGAAAAGTTGAAAGAATAGTATAGCAAACATCCGTGTACCCATCACTTAGATTCACCAGTTATTAACATTTTGCCAGCATTGGCTTGAACTCATATCTGCACTTCCACACTTTCTTCTCTCTGAATAGGTGGAAGGCAGTTTGCAAATATGTGCTGCTTCAGCCTGAATACGTTAGCATTTTTATTAAGAAACAGGACATTCTCCTGTATAACCTCAATACCATTATCCCTATCAGTAAACAACATTGAGCTTTTGCAAGAAACTTATGTTTTAAACTGAAAGGCAGCTGGAGAGAAAAAGCTACAATGTTTAAGAGAGAGTAAAATAAAACCTAAAATTTTGAATTTATAAAGTAGAAAGATTTATTTTTCAGTTGAAACTTCTGATTATAATCGAGTTAGAAAAGATAATGCTCAGAAACAAGACTGGTTAATTCGTGTTTCTACAAGTGGCTTTGTATGCATGGTCAAACAAATTCAGTACTTCTTAGCCAGGCATACTTTACTATCATAACTAACTTTATATCAGAGGTCTTTAAACATAGATGAAACTTTTTCTTGGTTTATGAGACAGTTTAAAGGACTCATTTTTTCCAGAGAAAGGTATGTATCTAGAGACTAAAAAGTTTTTTCGCCTTTTCTTTCTGAGCTATTTGCCTTATTTTTGCCTCATAAAAAGCAAACTTGAGTCTAATTATAGAAACCTAATAAAGAAAAATGCAAGAATAGATCTTATATTGTCACAAGTCTGTTGTGTGTTAGCTTCAATCTAAGTTTGGATTTGTTTTTTGTGTGGTTCTTTCTGTTGGTGGAAAGATTTGGTGATGACATAGTTATTTAAGCTCTGCAAAGAAACTGGGGCTTTTTTGAAGTATAGAAGCTTTCAGTTTCTAAGTGACTGAAAGATGAATATATTTGATTTTAGAAGAAAACGGCAGAATTGCTTTTGGTGAACATGTTTTTGCAGTAGAGTAGAAAAATTGCACATTTATGTTCTTGGGTGCCTAATTGATGTGGCCTTCTAATGCATCTCCAGTAGTTGTTACAGATTTTCTTCAGTAGCACATTACGAAGCCTGGTTTATCAAATGCATATCAGAACAGAACTGTGACGTGCCATTTGTCCTTTGTCGCTACTTTCATCCCTTCCTCATTGATAGGGATTCTGTAGTGAGCTTGACTAAAAGTAAACTTAAATTCATGGCAAAAGTCCTACCTTAGAAGGGACATGGAAAAGCTTCTCCAGGTGGAATGTATGTGTTCCTTGATGTGGGTGGGTTCATTTAATGAAGGAAAGAATTTTATTTCAGAGATTTTTCAGACTTCTAAAGGAAGTTTAAGTTAAGTGCTCTAAACATCACCATTGAAAAAATATTTTGTCAAATATGGGTTCTTATATCTAGTAGTGTATTGTAATGATGTTCCAGCTCTGGTAGATAGTTTTCCTCTCTTCCCCAAATAGACGTTCCAATTATTTCCTGAGCACTTATATCCCTTTTGATAGATTTGATCCAACCACTGATACATAAGTCTTAAAATTTCACTACAAGCAGTTGTGGTTTTTTTGTTGTTTTTTTTTTTTGCGGTACGCGGGCCTCTCACTGTCGTGGCCTCTCCCGTTGCGGAGCACAGGCTCCAGACGCGCAGGCTCAGCAGCCATGGCTCACGGGCCCAGCCGCTCCGCGGCACGTGGGATCCTCCCGGACTGGGGCACGAAACCGTGTCCCCTGCATCGGCAGGTGGACCCTCAACCACTGCGCCACCAGAAAAAGACTAATAACTGTATTGCTTTTCTTCCTAAATTATTTACCCCGTTCCTTCTGATAGCAAGTATATTGGCCATTTTTTGTTTTTATTTAAGCACACTTTATTCTTGCACAGTACTGAAAGTACCCATTTCTCTTCTGAATATCCATGTGAAAATTATGTTGGTGATAAGATGGATTAATATCCTATAATATACATGAGATATTGCATTATGCTACATTTATTAAGCGAAGATGTCAGACAGAATAAAAGCAAGAGTGTTGTAGTTAAAAATGCTCTAAATCATGACTGGAACATAACATTGGAAAGTTTGTGAATTCTTCCTGTGGTTTTTATTAAGAGCTTACAGATCTTGTATTCAAGATGGAGAAAAAGTTCTTTATGTGCCTCCTGAGAAGAGTTAATTATGTATATACTTCAAGCTATAGTGATTTTTATTGTGTTTTTTATTTGAGCCTGTAGTTTTATTTATATTCACTCTAATAGAAATGTCTTTGGTTGTGTTCTGATACTTGTTGAATCTTTGTATAGGTAGATTTTACTATGTTTGCAGTCTATAAAAGTAGCCATTGCGTAATGATTTTTTAAAATTCTCTTTAATTGTCAAGTAAACAGTGTCCTTACATAACTAGACTCAGTCTCCAAATAATTTTTTTTAATTGGAAAAAAAAATTATTTTAAAGTTAATGGACTCCTTTAATTCTTCTGTTTGCTATAACTAAAAAACCTATAAAACAGTAACATAATGAGAATTAATTTTTAAAGTTCTATTGTATACCCCTTTAAATGGTTTTTCCCCTTCATAGACGGGATTCTCCAAGGAAAAATCAGATTGTTTTTGACAACAGGTCCTATGATTCATTACACAGGTATCATCCTGATGTGACTTTGTGATTTGAGACTTTGAAATAATATGTTCAGGATAGGGCTGAGCTTTTTCTACATGGATTGGTAATCACCACAAGGGAGAGATGTAGAAAGATCGAGTCTTTCATATTTAGCTGTATTTAGAACACATTTTTTAAAAATTCTGAGCGATTTTAATGAGAAAAATTAATAGATTAATAGTATTCATTTCCCTGCCATCAGTTTATATTTGGATTATGATAAATATAAATGATAAACATATCAGAAATACTAACGTGGGAATCTAAGGCCTCATATATCTAGAGTGTTTGTAGCTTTTGCATTTTTTTAAAAAAATTTTATTTATTTTTTTTGCGGTACACGGACCTCTCGCTGTTGTGGCCTCTCCCGTTGCGGAGCACAGGCTCTGGACGCGCAGGCTCAGCAGCCATGGCTCACGGGCCCAGCCGCTCCGCGGCATGTGAGATCTTCCCGGACCGGGGCACGAACCCGCGTCCCCTGCATCGGCAGGCGGAGTCTCAACCACTGCGCCACCAGGGAAGCCCTGCATTTTATTTTAAAGGCCTTTCTCTTTATGAGTATAAGACAAGGCTTTAAAAAGTTGAATAGAGGATCCTGTACTGTTTGTCACTGGAACACAGGACAGTATTATAGCCACAATTGTGAATAATTTATTATTTGAGGAAAATCTCTATTTCCTACATACTTTGCAGTATATTGAGTATCTTTAACAACCTAACATCTAACATCCTTGAGATTATTTCTTTTCTAGGATGAGTCTTATTATACCGTTTTTTAATTAAGAAAACTTAGGATATGAGCCATGTATTTCTTTCTTAATTAAAAAATTGACAATTTCTTTAAATCCTCAAGTGCTTAAGCCATATTTAGAATTAATTTGGCAGAATAGAGACTTAAACAGTTGTAGTACAGTTATTTTATAGGCAGGTATCTAGAAGCAACACTCATAAAGTAATAAAAACCTCTGAGAATCCCCCTTTTTTGTTATCAATTATGGTAAAAACCCTTATGTTAGAAATAACTGAGACATACCCATGTTATTATATACATCTATTTTTTAAAATACCCATCAAGTCTACTGGGAGCATGAATTATATAGTATATGGAGGGGGTGTCTATGGCAGTGAGTAAGGAGTTCTGTAATCAGACTCTGTGTGGCCAAATTGTTATTAGCTACAATTATTTTCATGCCGTAGATGATTAAAATATTTGGTAAGTTCATTTTGTCAGCCAGTTAAATCTGCATAAAGTGTTTATAATACAATATTGAAACAGTTTCTCCTGCTTTTTTTGAGATGGTTTAATTGTTTTGACCAAAAGACTTATTTAGAAAATTTGCTAGCACATAGAAAAGTAACATTTAACAATGAGATTTTCTGTTGTAAATCTTCTCAGTTACCTTGCTGCTTTCATATGTAGTGCCCCCTGGGATAATGTTGATAAGCCTTTTTTGAGAAGTGGTGATTACGTCTTTCCTTCAGTATGAAAAGTTCCCCCCTTTAGTTAATTATCACGGTGGTGGTGGTGGTGGTGGTGGTGATGGTGGTGGTGGTGGTGGTGGTGGTGGTGGTGATGATGGTGGTGGTGGTGGTGGAGGAGGAGGAGGAGGTGGATTGCATGTTAGCATGAGTTAAAGTTTTTAAAATTGCATGTTTCCACAATTTTCTGTTATATAACAAATTTTTTACATTGTTCATTAAATATGGATATATTCATAACATACTGCCTGGTTAAGTAGCAGACCGTAGTTATTCACATGAATTACAGGGATAGTCTGTAACATCTTATCAAAAAACCTGACAGAAAAACTCATACGAACTCTTTGGCCAACCCAGTATAAGTTTAGGAGAAAACAGTTAGCTAGTTTGTACCAGTTAAATGTGAAATGTAAAAGAAAAGCAGAATAAATAATAATTTACTTCTGGAGAGCAGGAATGGACACTATGGGTAAATGAAATGCACAGTATGTCAACCTTTATGAATATTTACTGTATAGACCAGACTCTCCAGAGCACTGTGACTTGCACACTGTGGATCTCAATACATCTTAACTGACTTTGGAATTAAGTAGTCTCAGCAAAGTGAAAAAGGTGTATTGTCTCAAGAGGGAAGGAAGTATGTCATATAAATCGTCTTATCCAACCCAGGGCCTAGCTCAGTGCCTCTTGAATGAGGTTTTCTGAAAGTTATTATTTTTCTTGTTCATATAAACATAGCAGCAGATATGTAATAAAATCCTTTGTCTTCCTTCACAACAGTCTTTTAAGTTGTCATGTTTGATATTAAAGCAGATTAACTCAATATTTCATCTTCACAAGCAGTGCCTATGGGTTTGAAGTATGAATCTGCCTTATAAGAATTGTAAATCTGAAAAAGTTATTATACCTATTGAATCTTGGTTCAGATTTCTAACATTGGTACTCTGAAAAGTTGGAAATATATGACCTGACTAATGGTTTTCATTTGCATTGATTTGTGACCCTTAAAGAGTGGCCACTTAGTATATAGTAAACCTGAAAATAAAGGACCATCTAATTAAAATTCTAGATTTTCCACTTAGTATTTTCTCTCATTGCCAGAATTGGAGAGGGAGCCATGACTGACTGACTTGAAAAAAATATACCTAATACTTAAGACATTTCTTCATGTAAAATTTTTAACAGAAGCTAAGCTTTTGAAAGTGCAATAGTAATTGACCATCTGCTTCTGTGTGGCATTCCCCTCCCTTTTCCTTTTAAAAAAATAAAATAAGTTTATGGAAGTAGGTAGATGACAATTCAGATGACATCTTCATAAAAACTTCATCGGGAAATAGCCACATAGCAAATTGGATATGAATATACTTTTAATTTAATAATCATTTTTCCAAAATCTTATTTGTTTTGATGCTTAAAATGGAGTGAAATATATACAAAGAAATCATACTCATTAAATATTTTTCCCCCTGCATAGAATTTGTAAATTGATTTATATAGAGTGACATATTCAAGTCTTTATAATTTCCTGTTCATTGGTTTGCCAGATATTTAGTAGATAATGTACAGTTTCAAAAGGAGAAAACATGATTGTTTTGCTTGGGCTGGGATGTTGCAGCTGGCCTCCCGTCGGTCCTGATCACCATATGCCACATGTTACCCAGTTACCCTCCTCGTGCTCCAAGAGTGTTGTCCTCTACTGGAGAAGTCTCATCATCTTACCACCTTTTTCTGATTTCTCTACCAATAACTGATAATACTGAGAAAAGTGAGAAATACTTTCACATGTTCTTATCAGTTCTGCAACTATTAGGACAATTAACTTTTTAACTCGTGTTTTAAGAAATGTACTTTAATCTGGCGTTGGGTTGGTAAGTTTGCAATTACTAATGAACTCATTAAATATCCTAAGCGTTATTTACCTGTCCTGAAAATTTCATTTGTACAGACCAAAATCTGCACCCTCGTCACAGCCCAGTGCCAACGGAGTCCAGACGGAGGGACTGGATTATGACAGGCTGAAGCAGGTGGGCGACCAGTGGCAGCTTCCCTTTATTTGTACTTGTTCTTTTTTAAAAATATCCCATGTGCATATATTTGACAGGTTGCGAATGTGTTTGAAAAGAATGTAGAGTAGATATTTTTTTATACAAGTTAAACAGTGGCATTAGTACTATGTTATTTTTTTCAACTCCTCATGTCTTGGTTCATAAGTTTGCATAAAGTGCCAGCAGTGGTGGAGGGTAGGGGCAATGAATGGTTTAATGGTGTATTATGAACTTTAGATGTAAGTGAATGGTGTACAACTGCTTAAAAAAAAAAATGGGCTTGCACTTTTCACTTATCATCAGCCAAAGTGGACCCACCAAGTCTGGTTTTGGCAAGAATGTGAGGAAAACGGGCACTCTCACCTCACATACTTCTGCTTTCTAGGAAGCAGTTTGGAAAAACAAACCAAAAGCCTTAAAAATAAATGATTTACCTTTGAACCCGGGAATTTCACTTTCAAGAATTTATGTTAAGAAAATAGGATAGAAGTATGTAACTATACAGTGTGGAGGAGGGCTCTGCAGCTTTTAAGGAACCATAACTGAGAATATTGAACAATGAATTGTGAACACTTGCCCACATTAGGTGAAACAGGTAACCATACAGTATGAACAGTTATGTCGATTTTACAAAAAGGAAAAAGACATTGTTCGTATTTTGGATACATATGCATTATATTTAATACTTACATACACAGAAAGAATATGGAAGGAGTAATAGGTGATTTTGGAACCTTGAACTATCTTATTTCTAGAAGAGGTAAATAATTTTTTTTTTTTTTTTTGGTTACGTGGTCCTCTCACTGCTGTGGCCTCTCCCGTTGCGGAGCACAGGCTCCGGACGCGCAGGCTCAGCGGCCATGGCTCACGGGCCCAGCCGCTCCGCGGCACGTGGGATCTTCCCGGACCGGGGCACGAACCCGTGTCCCCTGCATCGGCAGGCGGACTCCCAACCACTGCGCCACCAGGGAAGCCCAAATAATTTTTTTTTTTTTTATGGTGGTGTTTAAAAGATTTGAAATGGAAGGCAGGACATCTTAGTAAAACAACTATCAGTTTTGCAGACCTGAGTACAGATGTGCCTGTAGTGAAAAATTTACTCTTTGTCTTCTTACCCTGCACTTCAGGGTAGCCTCTGAAAATAACAGTTGTACAGATCACTGTAGCAGGCATGTATTGACTGTCTGGTGGGCTTCAGTGCTACGCATTTGCTAGGTTATTAGCATGACATTGTCTCCTAATCCTCATAGTAGGCAGATAACAGTGTTTGTACTCAAGTTGTGCACATCTGAGGTTCAGGGAAGTTAAATTTACTCAGTTCCACAGTCAGGATCAGAACCCATTCTAAAGACACAGACCTACTAGAGAATGGACTTGAGGATATGGGGAGGGGGAAGGGTAAGCTGTGACAAAGTGAGAGAGTGGCATGGACATATACACACTACCAAACGTAAAATAGATAGCTAGTGAGAAGCAGCCACATAGCAGAGGGAGATCAGCTCGGTGCTTTGTGACCACCTAGAGGGGTGGGATAGGGAGGCTGGGAGGGAGGGAGACACAAGAGGGAAGAGATATGGGAACATATGTATATGTATAACTGATTCACTTTGTTATAAAGCAGAAACTAACACACTTAAATTATTAAAAAAAAAAAAAAAAAAAAAAGCAACAAAAAAAGAACCCAGTCTTTCTTCGGAGTCTGCTTTTCCCATTCTATCACTAATTTTTTAAAATGCCAACAAACTTTGAGTGGGGCTTAAAAAGGGACCAATAATGTTGCAATAATGAGTTCAAAGAAAAAGTTAAATAGGAATTAAAGAGACAAATACTAACAATTTCAGATCAACCTGATTTTTATACTGCAAAACTGTTGGAACAGTTCAGTTGAGTTATGTGATTTGAGAAGCATGTGGTCATTGATAATCGAGCCCTTGTTTCCTGTGTGTTAAACATGGCTTTCTTTTCTTGAAAAACATTTTAAAATTGAGCACTTGCACACATTTAAAATATGGTCAGTTCTTGGCAATCTGAAGTAAGGGACTAGAAGAGAAGATAGATTTGATTTTAGGACTGATTTTAAGTTAATTTGAAAAAGGATATCTGTTAGTCCATATAATAACTTCTGTGCCTCGGTTTCCTCATTGGAAAATGAAGGAATTAAATTAATTGATAGTTTTCAACCTTATTTTAAGTGTGAAAAGCTTTTTTAAAAAATGAACCTTAGGGCTTCCCTGGTGGCGCAGTGGTTGAGAATCCGCCTGCCGATGCAGGAGACACGGGTTCGTGCCCTGGTCCGGGAAGATCCCACATGCCGTGGAGCAACTAAGCCCGTGAGCCATGGCCGCTAGGCCTGCGCGTCCAGAGCCTGTGCTCCGCAACGGGAGAGGCCACAACAGTGAGAGGCCCGCATACCGCAAAAAAAATAAAAAAATTTAAAAAAAAATAAATAAATAAAAATAAAAAATGAACCTTAAACACAGAGCAATTTAATGTTACCTGAGGTGTGTGCAGTATTAAAGAAAGTCAAATAACTTGAAATTAATCCTTCCAAAGGATAGCTGTTTTTCACCCATTAAAATTGTGTCACCTTATTAGCCCTTTTAGCTTTCATATTACACAGTCTTCATTTTTTAACTAGGGGGTATCCATTATTTCAAATTGAACTTTATAAATAGAGATTTTGCAAAATATGTAAAGATGGATTGTTTTTCATAGAGGAAGAAGGGCCCAGAACATCACTATTGACTAGAAATATAACACAGGCCACATAGTACTTTAAATTTTTAGTAGCCGCATTAAATACAGAGAAACAGGTGGTATTCACTTTAATATATTTTATTTAACCTAATATAGCCAAAATTATCTTTCAAGATAGAATCAGTATTTTTAAATTACTAATGAGTTATTGTACATTACTTTCTTCATACTAAATCTTGGAGATCTGGTGTCTGTTTTACATTTACAATGCATCTCGCTTCAGACTAGCCACGTTTCAAGTGCTCAGTAGCTATGTGTGGCTGGTCCCTGCCTTCTTGGACTGTGCACGTCCAGCGGGGTCCGATCCTCTTCCTTCCCCACCTATTAGGGCAGCCCCTGAGGGCCCTCCAGGGGGAATCCTAGATTCCTTGAAACTTAGTTTGGCAGCTCTGGTAATTCCTAAGGAATCCCCATACTTCAGACCAGATGACAGATTTGCCAAGCACTGATTGTCCAGTTCACATGTCTTCTTCCTTGAAACTTCTTTATGAATTACCTCTTAGCTCCCAGAAGACTAGATTAAAAGCAGAGCCATTACATTTTCTAGAAATTATCTGAATCATACCTTTCACTGGATGACCAAGTAATTATTTTAGTTTTAGAAAACATTCTGCTTCATAGTTTGCTAAACTAGAATAAGCAAAGATTGGGAAGCAAAGACTATTAAAACAAAATTTACCAAGGTTAATCTTCTAAGACATAAATTGTGACTCTGGAAACAAAAAGCATATATAATATTTCATACATTCTTAAAATTTTATGTGAGCAAGAATCTTTTTAACAGTTTTTTTTTTTTCTGTATTTCTGATGTTTTTCTTTTAATATTTTTAGGACATTTTAGATGAAATGAGAAAAGAATTAACTAAGCTAAAAGAAGAGCTCATTGATGGTGAGTGTCTAAACAAATTTGCTACCCTTATAGAGTAATGTTCAAGAATAGCCATTTTAAAGAAAATGCAAATAAAGAAATACCCAGTTTATTGCTTGAGGGCATAAAACAATTACTTTTCCATATTATTCTGCCTTTTACTTGGTTTAGGATGTCTGGGAGGAGCTCTGTTTCCTTCATATAATGGAAATTATTTGTGAAAATAGGGGTAAGCAAGATTCCTAAGTTTCGGTGTTGAGTAGTATTAGATGGAAAACTAGGTGAACAAGTCTTTCTCTAGGTTACTTCTGTTCATCCATCCCATCCCACTGACCTCTTGTTTTAAGCCCCCAAAATCGGTGTTTTCATTTTGTGTACAAAATGGAGAGAATATATAAATATATAGAAATTAGTGTGGTCTTCGTAAAAATAAGAAAACAAAGATTTCTGCCATGAAAGATGCAAGATCAGTGTGTCTTTTTATTACTGTGAGTTTGAATACAATCGTTCAAATTTCTTAAGAATGAGTCACCCATTTATTTTACCTTATCATTATATTTACTTTTAATATTTTTCCTTTTCCTACCCAGCAATCAGGCAGGAACTGAGCAAGTCAAATACTGCATAGAGAATCAAACTAAGGAGAGATAGGACTTTAATCTGGAGAAAGGAAAAGAAAAAAAAAAAACCTACAAAGAACAACTGTGTTAACAACAACAAAACCCTTACATCTTGTGAGCTGTAAGAAGAAAATGGAGACAAACAGTTGGAAGGAGGGAAAAACCAACATACTTTGAAAGCCTTCAGACATTACTACTCTGGCGATAAGCTGTTTCCCTCACAGTTTTCTGCTTTTCTCTGACCTTTACAACGGGATGGAGGAGAGTCGTATAGGAGTTCCTGTATCAGTTATGCAGAAAATACTGAATCCGTCAGGCAAGATTACCGTGCATTGAAATACTTTCATGTCAAGAGAAAATCGCACGTTTTCCACAATCCATTGCTAAATTAAAGAGGAGAAAGGCTTGAGAATTTTTTTTTCAGAGAATGGTGGTGAGGAATTTAGCAAGTTATGCTATTGTATTGTAAATGTTTCTCTCAGGTTTGTCTTCCTATCATATTTGATATTCCATGAATAATTGAGTTCAGCCCTATGTAGGTTAAGATCATAAAGTGTGGAACAAGTGGAATTGTATGTGCTTTCAAAGGGTGATATTTATAAGAAAGTGTCCTAAAAATGATTTGTTCGGAGTGAGGAATTTTAGAATGATAGGAAGTCTCTCGAGTTTAGCCTTCATGCAATTTTGTAGATTCAAACATAAAATTTGTCCAGAATTTAAAGATTTAGATGCCTTCCTAAATTGTTACAATGCTTTACCAAATCTGTGACTCCTACATAACACAAACCAGTGGTCAAATGTAAAACAGTATATTGTAGATTCACTGTAGGTTTTCAGCCTTTTTTAGATTTATGCACGTGGACATTTTTATAATGTAATTACAACCACCACAAAATTAGCTTTTTAAACTGCAGACAGTAATGCATGTCAAACTAATATGTAGTGGCCTTTTCAAGGCCTAGTCCCAGGGAAAACATTTTGTAGCGTATAGGGGAGCGGGAGGAAGGGAAGGAATAATTTTTTATTTAAAGTGAATTTCTGCACTATCTTCGTTCTCAGTTATCTGCATGAATAATAATGAGGAATATTTTGTGACTTTAATTGGTAAATATGTTAACAGCACCAAGTACTTAATCTTTTACATCATGTCTTCAGCTATTTGTATTTTAACTTGAGTAAGTTCAGTGGTCTGAAACATGATTCTGAGCTTCACATGAATTACATCTTAGTGTGGAACTCAAAAGTTCCATCCCTGAATTTGGCAGTTGTTATTACCTGGGCGCCCTGCAGTTATACAGGTATTCAGGTACACATTCCTGACTACAGAGCTGCTTTTGAACCTTGTTATGTTGAAATACTAGAAAAGTAACAATGATGGCAGCAGTTAAGGTCACAGAAATCATTAGATAAAGGGAAAACAGCGAGGGGGGGGTCCTGCGTAATTTTCTTTTAGTAAATAAAGTGAGACTTAGGTGGTGGGAAGAAGGAACTAGATACTCTACTTACCACCGTGTGTGCGCGTGCATGCGCGCGTGCGTGTTTGTGCGGGTGCTCACGTGTGTGTATGTTATCCACTCCCTTTTCTTTGAAACTTCTAAGATTAAAATAGGGGAGAAATCCTGTATGTTGCAATGATAGAATTTTTTGAAATTTTAGGAAATCACAGTTCTCCAGGCTCTCCATCTTGATTTATGCTTGAGTTATTATGTGCCATATTTGCTTTGAAACCTTTAGTTATCAGTAGTTTTACTAAAATTTTGAAGAAATAATCCACTTTCATCTGCTTTCTAGATTTTCTTAATCTAAGTTCATAAGACAGAACTTGTTGATAGCATAGTTTTTCTAAGCGCTGCAAGTTTGCAGCCATTACCACTTCAAAGAGGTTTGAATGAGGGAATTTTTTTCCCTTGTTAAAATAGTTCCTGTTTCTGTAGAAACTTCATTTTTAGATCTGTGATGGATGAGCTATCATAATTCAAGTATACAGTTCTTTTTTTCTATCAACTCTTCATTGTCATCCAATAGTGAAGACGTTAAAGATGAAGCAAGCTTATGAAGTACTACTTTCTAAAAGAAATAGGAGGCATTTTCATCTTTATTATTGTACTTTTGGTTATGCAAACACTTTGATGATACAAATGTGTATGTCCCCCATAAATCTGGTCAGAAATCACTTTTGATTTTGTTGATTAAGTTGAACAGTCTTTAGTAGGATAGAGTACTGGGTACAAGTGGTCCAAAGTAAGATAAAAGACTATGGTAAAAACGCTAGATCTTAAAAAAGAAACTGGTTTATGCACTAAACGTTTTGTGCCTTGGTCTAATATTAACATGATGTCTGTGTAAAATGACAAAAAGAACCAGTGTTGAATCACGTTTTATTTCCCGTCGTTCTGCATTATCCCAGATTGCTAAATGTGTTCTTTCCAAGAAGTTTGATTGAATTACTGTATACATTTGCTGTCCTATGTGACAGTTTTGTCATTGTTAGAGATTTCAGTAATTAAAATGGGAAACAGAAGCTTAGGTTATTTTCCTTATCAAAACTATGTTCCTTGGAGCCACAATATTATGATGGTTTTCGTGCTCTTGTACATTGGATGTCTTAAGCAGTTTAGGGGATCCTTTCTAATTACAGGAAGGTACTTCTTTCCTTCAACACTGTGATCTGACCTGTGACAAATCTGTACTATACACTATGTAAATGGCTAACAAGTCAATTGCAAACCAACTGAATGTACAAATCTTAGTGCTGGTGCTGAAATCTCTTCAGAATAGTCATCGTGATCTCAAAGTTTGTTTCAAAATTTGCAAGCATCAAGTGTCAATCAAAACTGAAGATGAAACACTAATGAATGTTGAATTCTCATGCTTTAGGTGTACTTCCTTATTAGAGTTTTTGGTTCTCTGCTATTTTTACCATACTGTTTCATTTAAATTTCCTACATGCTAACTTCGTTTGTGCGATTGAAATAAAATTGCAGTATATACGTGTTGCTTGTTTGTGACACTTAGATAATCTTCTGACATAATCTGTTGGTTCTAAAATAAGTTGTATTGAATGTAAAAAACACTCTTTAAAGTCCATGACGTCACTACTTAAAGTTTACATACCAACACTACAAAGATTTCATAAGTCATAAATACTAAGTAATGTATACAAAGGGAATATGTGATAATGTATCTGCTTTTTGCTTGAAATAGCTGTTGGGTGTTCCATGTGTGTTCTTATTTCTCTCGACCCAGCTTGGTACAGTGTCCTACAGTCAAGAGAGTGATAAATGTTTAAATTTACTCCATTTTGTTCTACAGCGTAGATACGTTAAACTCACTTATGCAGTTAAAATTTTCCTTTATATAGTTTGCAGTGTGAAGGATCTTGTAAGGGCCTTACCAAGTACTGAGTTTTAAATATAGTGAAATCTGTATCTATAGTGTTTGTTTATACAGTAGTGTTTGTTTATATAGTGTTCTATATGTAGTTCTTGAAACCCACGTATAAGCAGCAGTACGTTTTATCTGACTCTTACGAAGTACTGATTTTGAGTTCGCTTTAAAATTCTAATGTCTTCATTAGAAATACAACAGTCTTTGTCTTCTTTCTCCTACCGGACCCCAACTTTTCCCTCCCTCATCCTCTCCCCTCCTCCTGGACCCCACGTTCCTGCCACTCACTGACGTTTGCAGTCATTACCCGGTTCACAGGTGTAAACATATTAACTGATTTTTTTCTCTCTGTCCCATCTCGGGTTCTTGCTTCCCTTCATGTATAAATCAGAATGTTTCTCTACAAACTAAGAGTCACTTCCCATTCAAAAATGAATGAAGTAGCAGGTGGTAACCTTTAAAATTTGCCTAGATACAACTTTGTCTCCTAAATGTGTATATACTTTCAGTGCCCTTGTGAAGAATTGGCCTTTAAGTTCTAAGTAGTGTTACCCTTTGAAGCACAGTTTACAACGGTGTGCTACAGGATCTCTGTGATTCCTTTCTGTAGCCATCCTAACTTTGTATATGACCCTATTACCCTTTCAGTTCTATCGATTAAGCATAAGAATGACATCATATAAAGCATACTGTGTGAAAGAACTCTCTAGGAGCTCTTAATTCCTTTATGAAGCTATTGCATAATCTGCTTTCCTGAAGACATTTACTCCAGCATTCACATTAAAACTCCACACGTGTTCCTGGTAGTACCGTTTTTGTTTTTAATAGATGAATTCATATCTGTATATCTTAAAGCTCTAAGGGATGAGAAAGGGATCCCGAGAGTATAATGAAATTAGTGATGCTAATACCTCTGACTTTTCACTGAAAAGCCATTTCATGTTTAGACTTAGATGTTTCTGGAGTATGCATAAGGAATCTTTGTCAATCTGGGTGAATAGAATTTTCCCAGGTATCTTTGGCTACAAAAAGACACAGGGGAGAACATTTCTTTTTAAGAGTAGTTTTCTCTCAAAATAAGCACATTTGCCTAAGAAGCTAAAGTTGGTAACCCCTCAAGAAAGGACTGTTGAGGGTCTAGAATGCAGATTTTCTCTGTTCCAAACTTCCAAATAGGCTGTGGATTATGTTTGTTTCCTGTATGTTGTCTCTAGATAATTTTTGAGGCTCAGTAGTTTTTATATCTGTTCATAATACTTTAAAAGTGAAACCTTCAAATTTTCAAAAAGTCTAAAATTAGAAAAGAAAAAAATATTACTAGAGTAAATTTAGGAGGGTTAGGGATATGCAGCATCAACTTAAATGGAGGTCTAGGATATCTCCCTTGTTGATACCAATGGTGAATTCACAGAGAAGCAAATTGAATCAGCAAGGAGATACAACTGAAAGCTCCTAATGTTATGAACTATGTAAATTTATCTCTTTCTAAAGAGCTTTTTTTTTTTAAGTAACAGTCCCTGTGAGAGGGTAAATAAATGATTGTCATAATGACTTAGGATGTTGAAAGAATTACTGCCACATTTATTGGTTATTTTTGTTAAATCTAATGAAGTCAATATATCTGAAGGTCAAGAAAGGAAAAAAAGGACTTTTCAGTTATTATAGATTCATCTGTTGCACATAAACTCTCTAAGCTGAAATGTTAGTATCAATTAAGGCATGTAGTAGGCTTCAAATACTTGCTGATTAATTTAACATGAAGAATATATAAAGCTGAATCCTCAATTTTAAGTGTTTGAGCCAAAAGGTCACAGTCACTGAGATGTACCCCACTTCTCTGAAGCATGTTGTATACTTGGAGAAGTTGAGCAGCGAGCAGAGCCCCTGGAAGCTTCTGGTATACGGCTGTGGGATTCCTAGGTAGAGGGAAGAAATCAGGGCCTCAGGGAGGCAGCTGAGGGTAGGGAGGACATATGCATCATCTAAAGAGTGTTCTTTTACATCACTTTTTCATGTAACTCTAACTGAAAAAACTCAAATACGACCTTTTCTCAGTGGTTCTGAGAGAAGACAGCTTTCATTTTAATAGAACCTATTAGAAAAACTTACATATTTCATTAGAGGACTAAGTTTGCATTCCATAAGTGTAAAAATCTGTATACAAGTCACAGCCTCATAGTTTATCATGTTTAAATTTGATTTAACTTTTTTCCCCTTTGGCTCCAAGACTGATTTCTTTAGCAATAGATAACAGAATTTTGAAAATATATAAAACAGAAATTGCTAATGTAGGCAGTGAATAACGTTATATGGGTGCATTTGGTTTTTAGTTAATGGTTGTTCTTCCAAGAAGACTTAGAATATATTAAAAAGCATGCAGTTAGTTGGTCCTTTGGATTACACAGGAAATAGCATTTAGAAAATTTACATTGAAGAAATGTATATTTATAGGTGTTTACATTGAAGGATATTTAATTCTCCGTCGGGTCCCAAAGTTTCCATTCAAATCTGTAGAAAATGAGAAAATAGGTTCTTGGCTTATGCTTAAAATACAAGGTGTTTTAATCGTACAAAAGAAATTGCCACAGAAGGCTTTTTAAGGTTGTAGTTCATTCATGCCCTTAGTCACGTCCTTGGAACCTTAGTCTGAGTCCCTTTTTTAAAGATTAAGGGCATTTTTAGAGCCATTTTTCAATTTGCTTCATTTAAATTTTATGTGAGAAATACCGATTTGGAATTTTTATTGTCATTAACCATGTTGAACTCAGGTGTAAACTCGGTTTGTTCTGCCTGCTGTGGCATTGGCTGTTTTAAATGTCTCGGAGTTTCCCTAGATGCTCGTAGCCTCAAGTGTGAGGTTTGTCCGTTCCCGGTGGTGGACTAACTTAGCGCTCTCACCCAGGCCCCCGGGGGACCTCGGAAGCTGCCAGGCTGCCCGGCGGTGGTGGTTGGGCAAGTGGAAGCCGGGCGTGATGAACTTACATGTAGACCTAAGTTAGTCCTGCACCTTGAAGGGTTGGTGGTAGGCACTGACTTTGTCACTAAAATGTCCAGGGAGAATCATCTCCCCCTGAGAAAAGTTTTGGGAGGATTTAGATATTCAGAAGAGAGGCGTATTAAAATCTGGCTTCATTTTCTTTTCTACCTACTTATTACCAAGGGGAATGGGAGTTTCAGGCCTGAGCTAAGGAGTTTACAATTTGGTTTGCTTACCATAGACACCTCATCGTTATAGGTTTCAGTTGCTGAAATTGAATTTTAGGGGGTAGCATTTGGTCCTCACATAAAATAGCCTTGTTTCTGAAAGTAAACATCGTTAAAAGATTCTTATTTTAACCCACTTCTTTGCCCATTTCTTAGGCTGGACACTTCGTGTTCCTCCCACTTTGCCGTCTCACTCCTTCCTTTGTATGTGGGAGGTGGACCGGTCATTGGCCTGGGCTCCAGCCGGCTTGAGCAGCTGTCAAGAAGGGCCTGAGTTTTGCTCTCTGATCCTAAGGGCCGCTTTTAATTGTTTCAAAATCTTAGACCCTATTCACTGGAAAACATGCATCCTAGGTGTGAACAGTAAGGTAAAATCGATGAAATGATGATTTTTCAGTCGTGCCGCATGCAGTGTTAGTGCTACGTTAACTGCTGCCCCAAGGCCCTCAGCTCACTCGTGAGATTTCACAGATGGGGTTACAGGTGTCTGCATTCTCCCGGCCACGGCCTCATCCTGGAAGCACAGGCATCCATCCATTCCCACAGACCAAGAGTGATACCGTGTGGGATCATGTGAGACGTGAAACCGTGCTCCGGTTATGATTAGATCGGTGACAAAGCCCTTTTGATTCATTTTCTGGCCCAGTAGCTTTCTTTTAAGTAAACACTCTGCAGAGCTGGATGGAGTGAAGCAGCCCTTCTTTGTTTCTTGGGGAGGAATGCACTTCAGCAGCTCCCATATCCCCTGAGCCTGCTGTACCTTTGGTTCCTTCTATCACTGTCATCCATGGGAGGAATAATGCCCTGCCCTCTCTTCCCTTCTTATATACGAGTGTACAAGCTGTCATTCCTCCCCAGGTCCTTGTTGTTAATCCAAAAGACTAACAGCAGTTTCTTGGCCAACGAGGTGACTCTCCCGCACCATTTGGGTGAATGTTGTTCTTAGTCCTTGCTTGACCTTAAGGAGAAGATAATTGGCACAAAGTCAGAGGTTGAATGGGAGGGTTTGGGATTAGAAAAGATGAGTCCTGTTTTGCAGGTGTTCTTTTACTTCTGTTCTTGGTGGGCATGTGTGTGTTTTGGAATTCACTTTTTTTAGCAATAAGACACGTTTTTCATAATGTGTGTTTTTTTCTTTTTGGGGAAAATGAAGTGTTTCTAACAAAAGTGAATAAGCTAGTAAGAAGATTCTATCTTGAGACATCTGTAGTTGGTGCAAAATATTCAAAACTCAATTACAGTATTTACACATTTTCATAGACATTCTTTTTTTGGTTTGCTTGATAAGACTGAATGAGGAAGTATCCCTGCAGTCTGTAGTTACAGCAGCATTGCAAGTCTGGTCTGTAGCTGGGGTAGAGAGAGTGGGTGAGTTAGGCCTAGTCCCATCTGCTTGAGCAGAGTGGGACTTCAGGCAGAAGTCGATCCAGGTAAGTTCCAGTTTAGGGATTTCTGTTGCCTTGCCTGTGGGAGGAGTTTTCAAAACCTTGTACTTGACCTGAACGAAAATCAGTTCCATTGTGCTTTCTGCTGACCTCTGGGGAGTTGGGATGACCATATGAATGAGTGACAGGAAGGCTTTTTTGGTGCTTTTTATCTTTTGAGAAGTGGGGGAGTCGGGGATGAACCTTTCTGGTTGCAGAGCAACATACACCGTTTCCATTATGAGATGTAGAATGTTAAATACATTCTCCTTTTCAGACCTACCTAGTTGATAGGACAACAGCATCCTGTAGAAGAGCCCAGTTGGTAAAATTTAAAGGTGAATTTCTTGTGGTCCAAATGGGTTGGCGCCCCATGTGTATCCTGCTTTGCTACAAAATTTTAAAACTAGAAATGTGCATTTATGTCCTTAAAGATTATGCAAAGCTGTTTTCTTTGCTAAGGATGTGAGTACATGCAGCCCATGAATCTAGGGCTTTATAATTTGGGAGTGAGCCTCTTAAGGCAGTATGGACTGAAATAACACTTTAAAAGTTAAGGTTGACTTAAACATATCCAAGGCCATATTTGAATTGGAATTAGAAGTTATTTAATGTGTATACAGAACCTCGTGTATCTTATCTCATGGAATTTCTGAGTAACGGGCCTTGCTGAATTTCAGGAGTAAAAGAAACTGGTAGCAACTTGTTTTCAAGGAACAAATTGTAAATTGCTGCTTGACTCAATCGTTTGTAAATCCAAATAAAGGGGGATCTTATTGTCAGGAAACATTACCTTCCAAGTTTGGAGCCTACCTTTAAGAAAGGGAAGTGGAGGAGAGGGTGAGACAATGAAACCAAAATGGTTGGCAGGGTAGGTGGGATTAGACGGCACCAGGGTTTTGCACCAAAGTTTCAAATATGAATAAATAAAAAGGAGGACCACTTGCAAGACAACTTAGGAAGGACTTGCCAGAAAGTAGCAGCTCCTGCTGCACAACAGTGCCTTCAAAATGATTCTGTGTGAATTGCATGCAATTTCATGTAACCGTAAAGTGTAACCTGTATGTGCATGACGTGTCTAGAATGTGTAAAGTTAAGTTCAGCAGAAAAGGGGCGTAGCCCTGTCACTGATGGGTCAGCGAGCCTGCTGAAGTCCTTGGACTTAACGTGACTTCTTAGGTCTGCAGCATCCGAGCCCTGTGTTTGCATTAAGCAGCCATATTGAAATCGGATCCATTTCTTCCTTTGTACTTTCTTTCCTACTTTGCAGCTTTGCTGGTTTTAACTGTTTCACTCTTCTGCTTCTTGGTATCCTTTCTTGTTTTGAAATAAAAAGATGAAATACTTAAGTCAAAGAAGACTTGTTTTTATTTTACCAGTGCTCTTAATTTATCAGAAATATATGATGTGAAAAAGTGTTCCACTTTCTTGGTTGTGATTCTGACCTCAAAATATGCTCAATTCTAAAAGCTTGAAGAGCTTTTTCTGGGCCTCCTTCCGCATTTCAGCCTGTCACTAAGGAGGGTGTCAAGCAATCTGCTTTCATCCCTGAATGCTGCTTTTCACTTCTGTCTAATGGTGTCCACAGAAAACAGTGCCGTCCTCACCGGAGCCACCCAAGGCCGCTGCCCAGACTCAACAAGCACCGTAACAGACAGATGAATGGCTGCCTCTGGGCTACCAAATACCCCGTGCTTTTCAGTATCAACAGTTACAGTGTCTGTAACCCAGGAGTAGTGCTACCACAAAATCACTGCGTGCAGATGCTGGGAGTGCTTTGGAGTTCTAGAGAATGGAGGGCACCTGCGACTGCACGTTCCTGTCCTGTGACCATCCCATTCTCACTGGATCTCCTAGAGGCCGGCTACCTTTCAGCCAAGAATATCTGCGAGCCTGTGGTTTGTAAGGAGCTTGCTGGTACATTCATGTAGACTATGTGACCATTTAATGGCCTCACTTTAACTTCTGCATTTTTTTCCCCCTACTATGAAGTCAGGAAAGCGAAAAGAAGACTCTTCATAGCCTGAACTAGAGCAACGTGAGTGGGTTCCTTTTTCACTGGCCTCATTTCTAGCTGAATTTCTTTTCCTCTCCTCCCCTTTTCAAATATCTGAGAAGCCCCCGAGGTTCACAGGAAAGGAGTCTGGGGGAGGGGGTACCCTGCGATGTCCGGCTTCCCTCACTCCTGGAGACTGTGATGGATCCCAGGCTCAGTCCCATTATCTATAGCGAAGAGGTTCTCCTCTAAGAGACTCTATGATAAAAAGATTTGCCAGGCTCCTCGGATCCAAGTGAGATGTGCTCTTGGAGCTTATCCTCATGAGGTGTGATCCTAAGATGCTGCATCGGCAATTATATGCCAGCAAGAAGTGCAGAGGGGAAGGCAGCCCCTGGCAGGGTGGTCCAAGCATTGGCGTTTGGTGCTTCTGTTCTCTCAGCTGGAAAGTTAAGTGCCTGGGTTTTCCGACATCATTCCAGTTCAAGCTTTGTGGGTTTTACAGGCGGCTGCAGGCAGCTGAGGGTCCCCGCCACAGATGGGCCGGTCTGACAGAGACATTCGGTATCACAGAACTGGAGGCTGCCCCCCTGACCTTGCCGGCAGCGGCCGACCGGTGGAGGTCATGGAGGTCAAGTTCACAGCTCCTCCATGGACCAGGTGTAAAGAGCCACTATCCTGCCATTTCTCTCTGTTCACAGGGCCTGTCCTAGCAAAGGCTGAGAGGTATTGTAACGCTGAACTGATTGATGTTAATTAACATTTGTAAAGCTACCCTGTGGGGGGGAGACATTGCAGATCTAGTCTTCAAAACTCTTTGATTTAAAAGTCACCTGGGATGTGACTTCTTATAATCCGCATAATAGATGATTTCTATTATTCTTGGATGATTAGGGCTCTGTATATGATCACTCCCGACCCCCAGAACAAAAATTTGTATGGAAAGCCTGGACGCTGGAAACGTGATGCATAGTAGAGTTGGGCCTTTCCTGTTTCTGCTCCTGAGACCGAGTGGAGTTCTGGGACCCTGCAGACAGGTAATGTCAGCCCAGGAAAGGGCACCCCGTCCCCGCAGTGGGGACTGATCCGCCTCTCAGGAGCCGCCCAAGCCCGCACCAGGGCTACCGTCAGGAGTCCTCGCAGCTAGCACCCCCGCCCCCCATATTTTGCCTCTTTTTCTTTTTCTTAAATGAAGTAAAACACAGAAAAGTGCACTTACGTGTACAACTCACTGCCTTGACGCTGTAAATGCACCCATTGGACCAGCACCCAGATCAGGAAATGACATTGCCGTGACCCCAGAGCCCTCTCGCGTTCCCTTCCGTCCACACCCAGGAGGAACACTCTCCTGACTTCTAACCCCGTCGATTAGTTTTGGCTGTTTTTGTGCTTTATTTAAATATACTGGTGGGACTTGCCTAGGGATCCAGTGGCTAAGACTCTGCGCTCCCAATGCAGGGGGCCCCAGTTCCATCCCTGGTCAGGGAACTAGATCCCACATGCTGCAAATAAGATTTCTCATGCTGCAACTGAAGATCCTGCATGCCACAACGAAGATCCAGCACAACCAGCCAAATAAATAAGTAGGACTGATGTCTTTTTCTTTTCCTTTTTTCTTTCTCTCTCTCTCTTTTTTTTTTTTTTTTGGCTGCGTTAGGTCTTCGTTGCCGCGCGCGGGCTTTCTCTAGTTGCGGCGAGCGGGGGCTACTCTTCATTGTGGTTACCGGGCTTCTCATTGCGGTGGCTTCTCTTGTTGCAGAGCACGGGCTCAAGGCGCGCGGGCTTCAGTAGTTGTGCCTCGCGGGCTCTAGGGCGCAGGCTCAGTAGTTGCGGTGCACGGGCTTCATTGCTCCGCGGCACGTGGGATCTTCCCAGACCAGGGATCGAACCCATGTCCCCTGCATCGGCAGGTGGATTCTTAACCACTGCACCACCAGGGGAGTCCCGTGGACTGGTGCATTTTCTGTGTCTCAATACTGTACGTGAGTTTCGTTTATAACGTGTGTGGTGGTTGGTTGTCCATTCTTACTGTGATAGAACAGCTCCCAGCTCGGGACCACCGGGGCTAGCAGTGCCATGAGGGTCCATCCCAGTACTTGTCTTTGGTGAGCATAGGCGTATGCTTCTCGTGGGCATGTACCCGGGTCGTAGCCCATGGCTGTGTCCGACTTCAGCAGATACTGATCCACTTTTCAAGACCCTCATGACAGTGATGGAGTCACTGTCACACTTGCGGCCATGTCCACTGGAAGGGCCAGTGCACCTCCGTTCCATCATGCTCCCCTCTGTGAACGGCGCACCGTCCACAGGGAAGGTCAAGTGGGAGAACCAAGCCTGCCTCCGTGAGATTCCCTAACTGGAGTCTGATCCTGTGTCCCTGAAACATGGAATTAAGGACTTTCTCACACAAATTCCTCGCCCTGTTACTCACCAAGAACACAATTCATGTCTACACTTATTGTGAGGAATTTGCTCTGAAGATAAGCTTCTTTTTTTCCCCCTCCAGTTCAGTTGTTTGTACTCGATGAAATTGTTTTTAAATTTTATTTCATTTAAAATTTCCACCTAACAAAGCACAGACTGACGGAGCAGTTGTTTGTGACCTACAGATTACAGAAATGTCTCTCGGGGCAAAGGAAGTGAGGTACATGCCCAGCAGCCTAGAAACTAGCTGCCTTTTGTTCTGTTTTTGTTTTTTGTTTTTTCCTAAAAAAATGCTCCCTCTAGGGGGAGTTCACATGCTTCGTTATGGCATGGGAATTTGCTTGATTTGAGGAAGTAATCCCACCCACTGTGTGGTAACCCAGAGATGTATTAGGGCCTGAAACGGATGTTAAGATACAAATCTCTAGTGTTAAGTTCCAAAAATGTTTGCCCGTATGGTGAATTATTCTTTTTTAACTGGGAGCTATTCAAAATCCCAAACTCCTTTCCTCTCCTAAATTTTCAAAAAAAGGGAAAGACTTCTTCCCTTAATATCATCCGAGAAAATATCAGATTCTCTTGTTAATATTGAGATACGTTGGTCAACAAGGTCCAGAAGGTTCAGATTTGGGCAGCAGACGGACCCAGAAGTGGGATTTTTTTCCTTGTAGATCCCTTGTTTTACCAACCACTTCATGGCAGAGCATCTCAGATGCTGCTTGCAACCTGGTGATGCGAGCAAAGGATACAGAGAGCTATTCAGAATGCCTCCAAGTTAATAAAAGGCCAAGAAGAGTTGATGTTCTGGATTTTCAGGCATTTTTTCCTGGAATCCTCGTGGATTAATTTAGCAGGAATGGATGTTGGACAGCAGGGATAGGATTGGGTCTATAAACTCAAAAAGCATGATTACCAAGAGGGGTATGCCAAAGGGCTTAAGATCCCAGAAAACTGTCTAATTATTAGAGTTTAGAACTGGGGGTAACCAGCCCTGCCAGACGGTGACGGCTCCACAAGGCAGCTTGTCATCGGTGGAGCCAGTGCCTTCCAGCAAGCTGCATCTCAGGCCTCAGAGGGAGCTGTAAGGTGTTGTGGGGGTGGGGGGGGGGGCACGGGATGTAATTGGACTTCAGCCAGGAGTCAGGTACAGTTAGTTTGTAAATAGCGTGAATAAGCTTGAAAAGATCATTTTTTTCCAAGATGGCTCAGTTTAAAGTTCTCTCTTCACAATAAACTCCATCACAAATACAAAAGAGCCTCAACACCCAAACAAGAATGGAATGATAGAAGTCACAGGGCCAAATTTCAGGAGGTGGCTGACTCTGGATGCTTTTTACCCTTTCTTCTCTAGAACTGTAAGGTGGGAAAGAGGGAGAAGCGTGTATTACTTGCCTCTAAAGAGTGGCCCCTACCCTTGCGTGGGGTAGGGGGAGGAGATCTGAGAACTATTTGGGCTGAAGTTAGTTTACAAAACCAAAGTCACAATGCATGGGTAACAAGTTGTATATAATGACACAGACACAAATGAAGAAAGAATACATGCTGCCTGGGGTTGATGGGAAAGTCCATTCGCCCCACATCCAGATGATGGGCTTCAAGGAGCAAGTGTTGCCAGGCGACAGTGGGGAAAGGGTTTCCAGCAGAGCGATCAGCCGGGCTTGGGGGTGTGAGTGCAGGCCTGCTCTGCAGACTGGCGGGATTGGAGGTGAGAGATGGACGCGGTGGGAGGTGAAGTCTCAGGGGTGGGAAAGAACTGGAGATACTGGGCGCTTTCCCTTTGAAATCCCAGCACGTGCCACACCAGACTCCGCGGTTTCTGGAGAGGTGCAGAGGTCCCCATGAAAGAAAGAGAGAAATTGATTCTGGTTTTTAAAAAGAAGAAAAAGGCCTTAAGGTTCTAGGACTGTGTGAAGTTTGCAGAAGGTATAAAACTGTGTGACACAGTCCCTGTCCGCGGAGCCCACAGTAGTACCTGCGTTAACATTCTTCTGCATGTTTAGACCCTCTGTGGAAAACATAATCATTTTAAATGGCTTCTATCTGAACAGACCTGTGGTTGCCCAGGGGCAGGGGTTTGGGGAGGAATGGAGTGGGAGGCTGGGGTTAGCTGATGGCAGCTTTTATATATAAAATGGAAAAACAACAAGGTCCTACTCTATAGCACAGAGAACTGTATTCAGTACCCTATGATAAGCCATAATGGAAAAGAATATGAAAAAAGAATGTGTATATATATATATATATATATATATATATATATATGTATAACTGAAACACTTTGCTGTACAGCAGAAATTAACACAACATTGTAAATCAACTACAATTCAATTTTTTAAAAATAAATTTATTTATTTATTTATATTTCATTTTTGGCTGCACTGGGTCTTCGTTGCTGCACACGGGCTTTCTCTAGTTGTGGTGAGCAGGGGCTACTCTTCGTTGCAGCGTGTGGGCTTCTCATCGCGGTGGCTTCTGTTGCAGAGCACGGGCTCTAGGCACGCGGGCTTCAGTAGCTGTGGCACGTGGGCTCAGTAGTTGTGGCTTGTGGGCTCTAGAGAGCAGGCTCAGTAGCTGTGGCGCACGGGCTTAGCCGCTCCGTGGCATGTGGGATCTTCCCGGACCAGGGCTCGAACCCATGTCCCCTGCACTGGCGGGCGGATTCTTAACCACTGCGCCTCCAGGGAAGTCCCTATACTTCAATTTTAAAAATATCAAAAACTAAACTAAACGAAAATGCCTTCTATCTAAATTGTTTTAAGTGTTCAGAGGAAAAGTAAAGAATATGGTCCTTTCAGGAAACAAGATGCCTCTCGTCTCCTGGATGACGTATTGCTGTGGTGATGCGGGTGTTGCTTGGATTGCCGCATATGCTGCCAGGCCATCGGGTAAAGTGACCTGTGATACAGGAACGAGTAAGTCCATTGGCCTAGCGCTTTCCTGAGTCTGTGTTATGAGAGAGTTAGTGGGAGACATTCGAGCCAGGGGTCACTGGGTGTTGTCGGGATGCCTGGGCTAACCTGACAGGATGCTTCCAGCCATAAGTAACAGAACAGCCACCTTAAAAGCAGCTCAAATAACAGGAGTTTCGTTGGTGTACGTTGGTGAGGGAGGGATGCACACCCAGGGGTGTGGGGACGGCTGGACACACGACGCCTGCCCCTGGACAGAGGAGTTCAGCATCAGTTATGGGTCACCTGTACTCACGGCTCAGGGGAGGACGCTGCACGCCACGCACGCTGCACGTCACGCACGCTGCACGCCACGCACGCTGCACGTCACGCACGCTGCACGGGGTTGCAGTCAGGAGCAGAGAGAGCAGCGGGGGCTGGGCGGCGGGGGTGGGGGAGTGGCTAGTGATCCCAATAGCGCGAGGAGTCCCACGGTTCGCGCAGCAGGATGTGACTGGCAGGGAAGTGACACTTGCCACTCGGGGACCAGTAGGGTGCTGGGCAGGAGAAACCGAGATGTCCTCCTGAATCTCCTTATGCGCATGAGACACCCTCACCACACGCAGCTGGTTCCCGAGGACAGACTCCAGAGAGGAAATGTTGACTCAACAGATTTGCTCATGTACAGTAGTCCTCCATATGCTCAAAGGACTTGTCTTTGCCAATGTGGGAGGAGAGAATATTGTGTTGCTCTTTTGATTAGGATATTGCATTAGTTAGAGCTCTCCAGGGAAATAGCGCCAATAGGTCTGTGTATATTCACATATATATCATAAGGAATATCATATAGCATAACTATATATGCATGTGGAATTGCTTATGTGATTACAGAAGCTGCCAAGTCTCCAAATCTGCACTCAACAGGCTGGAGACCCATGCCTGTTGTACAGTAGCCCCCCCTTATCTGCGGTTTCACTTTCCACGACTTCAGTTACCTATGAGCAAGTGGGGTCCAAAAATATTAAATGGAAAATTCCAGAAATAAACAATTCATAAGTTGTGCACCGCTCTGAGTAGTGTGATGAGACCTCGAGACCTCTTGGGTGGCCCAACTGTCAACATCGTCTGCCCCTGTTACTCAACCATTTGACATCATCATGGTTCAATGATCCAAGATCACCCAAAGCAGACGGTATCAGAAGGTCAGTGGAAGCCTAACGCTACGTCACAATGCCTACGTCATTCACCTCACTCCTTCTCATCAGGTAGGCTTTTTATCATCTCACATCACCACAAGAAGGGTGAGTACAGTACAATAAGATATTTTGAGAGAGTCCACATTTACTTAACTATTACTACAATGTATTTTTATAATTTTTTTTTTTTTTTTTTTGGCTGCGCCGAGTGGCTTGCGGGGATCTTAGTTCCCTGATCAGGGATTGAACCTGCGCCCTCAGCAGTGAAAGTGTGGAGTCCTAACCACTGAACCGTCAGGGAATTCCCTATAATTTTTCTATTTTATTATTACTTATAGCTGTTAATCTCTTACTGTGCCTAATTTATAAACTAAACTTTATCATAGGTATGTATGTAGAGGAAAAAACATAGTTATAAACACGGTTCGTTGGTACGACCTGCAGTTTCAGGCATCCACTGGACACCTTGGAACAAATCTCCAGTGGATAAGGCAGGATACTGTGGTTCTGGCCTGAAGGCAGTCAGGCTCCAGACCCAGGAAGGGCTGATGATTCAGGTCAAGTCTGAAGACAGGAAAAAGCTGATGTCCCAGCTCGAGATCAGTCAGGCGGGAGTTCCCTCTTACCCCCCAGGCCTCAGCCTTTTTGTTCTATTGAGGCCATCAACTGATTGAGTCAGGACCACCTACACTGGGGAGGGCAATCTGCTTTACTCAGTCTACTGATTCAGATGTTAATCTCATTCAAAAACACCCTCACAGACACACCCAGAATAACATTTGACCACGTGTCTGGGCACCCCATAACCCAGTCAACTCCAACATATAAAATTAACCATCATAGATATGTCCTCTTGATCTTCCCTTGGCTGCCAAAGACCTAGCAGGTACTCTGGAAACAGGACTTTTCTCCACTTAGGCCAGATCCAAAGGCTTCCTCCTATGCTAAGAGTAAGGGAAACTTTATGCCCTTTCCCACCTGTGACCAGAAAGAGGTTTTGCCCCCATTTCATTGCCAATGGGAAGAAGTTGAATGCAAAGACCTGCTTCTGTATTCCATTTGTTATTCCCCAGAGCCTTCTAATTTACCGACCTGGGCCAGCCTGTCCTGGCGACCCCTGGGGGTGCTCCACCAAGGAGACACTGTCCTGGGAGTCTGTAGGCTCCTGGCGGGGACAGGGGGCATTGGTGAAAGGGGGACGACACCTAAACACAGAGAATGCACCCCATGCAGTGTGGAGGGATATAAGGCGGGTGCTCAGGGGGAGGGTGTGACGACCTGGGGCCACTGCAGGCCTTAGGCTCAGGTGACGGCAGGAGGCTGTTGGAGAGCAGAGTTAGACTCAGCCCTATAATATTCTTGGATGTGGTGGGGCTCACGGGGGTGGGGGTAGGGTATTGTGCGTCTCTGAGGAGTGTTATTTCCATTCTTTCAAAGGCTTTGCATCACTCCCCGTTACACCATCCGCGCGATTCCCATCAGACCCTCGCTCCCCTTCACACCTGCTCACCGGCCACAGCATCCGCGGTTTGGGTCCGCATCCGGGTGAGAGGGATTGCAGAGAACTACTGAGTCTTGCTGGAAGGCAAGGTGAGGCGCCGGGATGGAGCTGCCAGGCCTAACGGGGTCTTCCTGGCCCGTGGAGCTCGGTGGCGGCGCTCGGGCGACCCCTGGCGATCGCGTTCGACAGTGACACCCTCCCCCAGCCCAAAGCGGGTGTGTGGCGCCCCCTTCCGGCCAACAGCCGTTATTTTATTTTCCTCGAATTTTGCCTTGGGATTGGGAAGTGCTGTTGCTATTCCCATTTTACGGTTAAGAAAAGTGAGAAACAGAGAAATTAAGTCATTTATCCAAAGTGAGACTGACTGAGAAGGGATGTGAATGCGGGCATTTTGAACGCAGAATCTGCGTTAAGACCAAGATAGCTAATATGACCTCAAGTTATGTCCACAAAAATGTGTGCACAGAGCCTTCCCACGGGCCCAGGGAATCTGACCACTCCTGGGGCCTGTGTTGAGCCCTGGGTATCGCACTTGCGGAAAGCCATCAACGGCAAACCGCAACACGGCCAGGCTGAATGGCCAGAATGCTGAGAGGACTCAAAGTCCAGTCATGTGAGGAAAGATGGAAAGAATGGGGGGGTTCAGCCCGGAGAAGGGACTTAGGGAACACGAGGGGACTCCACACACCCGAAGGGCTGCGTGCGGAGGAGGGTCGGAGCGCGCCGGGGTTCCACGGTGGGGACCGTGGACAGGCCAATTTCTGCTGTCCAGAGCCTTCTGCCAGCCGGGCTTCCTCCAAAGGAAGGAAGTGCCCAGCGAGGTGGACACGGCAGCTCATTGACCCTTGCCGGCCAGGGTGGAGGGATGTGGACAGACGTGAGGGGTCCGTCAGGGCGCTTACAGCTTCTTGGGGGATGCACGGCAGTGGGCGTTAGCAGAGGGGCAGGAGGCCCGGCCAGCGCTGGGGAGGGCTGGAGGCTATCTGCTCTCCTCTGTGGGGGTGGGGGGGTGGCTCACGAGTTCCGGGGGCTTCGGGGGTGGATGCACCGCAGGGCCTGGCTCCGTCGTGGCGCAGGACACGTCTCACTCGCCAGCCTCTGGCCGAGCTCCCTGCACCTGGGGCGTGGGCGCTGCGCGGGGACCTGGGGGGCGGGTCATCCTGCCCCTCGCCAGGGGTGAACCCGAGGCACAGATACTGCCCCGTGAAGTGGAAACTGAGGCAGAGGGTGTAGAAGAGGTGCCGCGGGTGACGTTCTTCAGGAGGCCAGCACTGAGCCAGAGTTAGGGGAGCAAAAGATTTACAGGGGAGCATCACCAGTGGAGAACATGGGTAGGAAGAGCTGGCAAAGTGCCACTCGGATCTGCTACACTCGTCTCCGCAGCCCAGCGGATGCTGGGAGCCCATCAGAGGAGCCAGCGGAGGAGGGAAATGGCCAGGCCCACGTGCCCTCACCTCGCTCAGTCACTGGCTGAATCAGGGCCGAGAGGAAGGTGACCTTGACCTTGACTCAAAACCTGAGGCTGACCCCGTCCTCAGGGTAGCCATCAGCTCACCACCCTCCTTGCCGCTCCTTCTGGGCCCATCTGGGAGTCGCCTGACCCCCCCCCCCCCAGTGGTGCAGGGTAGCAAGGAGGTGAGGAGGGTTGGTGGGGGGGGGCTGGAGCCAGGTCTGGCGCCCCATAACCGAAGGCTTCCCCCTAATAGGGGCCACACCACTACTGACCCAGCCTCCTCCATGGGTCAGCCCCACCCGGAGGACAGGAGGTTCACTGCATGGCCCTCCCAGTTATCCAGTGAAGAGGGGTGGTCCCCCAAGTCTCTGGACTCCCTGGACCCCCAGTAAAGAGTGCGGTTGACTTCTTAAGGCAGTCGCATCCCTCACACCTCACCTCTGCAACGGTGGCTTGAATAGGGGCCTAAGCACAGCATGTGTTCAGTGAGACTGGCAGGCAAAGTTGGGAGTGGAAGTGGCCAGACAGGAAGGCCACCACCTTCTTCAGGGCGACAGTGTTGGACCCCAGCTTCTCGCTCACTTCCAGTCCTGTCCTCCCCCCAGCCTGGCCGAGTGTGCTGGTCGCCTGCTGGCTCCGGGGTCTCTCTGCCCCCACTGGTGTCTGTCTACTCTTTCCTTTTATGCCAACAATGATGGTGAGTCACAGCCTTGGGGCCCTGGGACCTCCCCTCAGGATGCCCAGCCCCTCCCACCAGGTGCAGAGCTCCAGACCCTCTCACCCTTCTGCTCTCATCCCCATTTTCCTCTGGCCCCGGGTCCCCAGGCAGGTGCAAGGTGACAATCACTCAAAATTGGCATTCATCTCCCTGATACACAATAAATAAGCCAAGCATTCTCCTGTGTTATTCGATAAGGGTTGCTGTAGCAAAATACCACAGTCTGGAGGGCTCAAAAGGAATTTATTTTTCACAGTTCTGGAGGCTGGACGTCCAAGACCAAGGCTTGGCAGATTCAGTGTCTGGTGAGGGACTGCTTCCCGGTTCATAGATGACCATCTTCTCACTGTGTCCTCACTCGGCAGAAGGAGTGATGGAGCTCTCTGGGACCTCTTTAATAAGGGCACTAATCCTATTCATGAGGGCTCCACCCTCATGACTTAATCACCTCCCAAAGGCCCCACCTCCTCATATCATCACATTGGGGGTTAGGTTTCAACCCAGGGATTTTGAGGGGACACATTCAATCCACAACAGCTCCATGTGATTCCTCACCCTTGAAACCCTGATGGGGTTGCTAGTGGTGGGGGTGGGCGTGTCTTCCCCGATTCTTTACTCCAGCCTCTGAAAGCTTTGACTTCTCAAGGTAGAACTTTAGAACAACCCAGACAGTTAGAAGTAGCCCCAAACCAGGAAGGATTCTTGGGGCTGGAGGCTGCCCTGTCAGGTACTGAGGCTCCCAGTTTTACAGAGACACGGAGTCCCAGAGCTCGGGGGTGAGAGTTGTCTGAGGTCACCCAGCATTGGATATCTGCTCCAGAACTAGGAGCAGATCAAATTGCCCACCACCAAGTGAACTGCTTCCCAGCTTGCTGAATTATTTCATTTCTCTGCTGCTTGGAGTAAGATGTTTATGTTTTATTGTAGGAAGGGCTGACACTTACCGAGCACCTACTGTGTACGGGTGCTGGGAACACGAAGAGAACTGGAACACGAAGAGAAATAAAACACAGTCCTTGCCACCGGTGAGTGTGTTGCCTCATTGAGGTTTGTCCTGAGAGCACAGACCAGCTCTGGACACCAGAAAGTCGATCTCCATGTTGCTTTATTTATGTGCCCAAAAGCCGTTTCCAACTCTGACTGGTCTGAATTTCTTTCCTTCGGCAATAAGACCTGACAAACTTATTCTTGGCTCCCAGTGAACTGTTTGCAGCCACTGCCCAAGTTTCCCCAGCAAAACTGTTATACAAGCAGGCATGCTTCCCACGTGGAGGTTGGCCACCAGAGCTGAGACCCCAACCTGGGGGGCACCAAATGGCTTTCCTGAGCCAAGCCTGTTGCTCGGAAAAAAGTTAAGGGATCCAAGAAGCCCAGGGTGACCTGAGGCTTCACCACAAACTTGTCCTTGGAGACCCCCCACCTGGGTGCATAGAGGGATGGGAGGTGCCAGGGCAGAGAGGGTAGAGTCAGCCCCGGACTCTTGAGACCGGCACCCTGCATTAGTTTGCCAGGGCTGCCGTAAACAAGTGCCACAGACTGGGGAGCTTAACCAGCTGAAATATATCATTTCACAGCTCTGGAGGCTTAGAAGTCCAAGATCAAGGAGTCAGCTGGTGGGTTCCTTCTGAGGGCTGGGAGGGAGAATCTGTCCCAGGTCTCTCTCCTTGGCTTGTACATGGCTGTCTTCTCCCTGTGTCTTCTTATGGTCTTCCTTCTGTACATGTCTGTGTCCAAATTTCGCCTCATAAGGACACCATAATAATCTCGTTACCTCTTGATTACCTCTGTAAAGACCCTATCTCCAAGTAAGGTCACATTCTGGGCCATTGGGGGTTAGGACATCAACATACCAACTGGGGGCAGGGCACAATTCAACTCCTAACTCACCCCAACCACAAGTTCTCATGGTTACTGGTGTGAAGGTCAGGTAGCTCATTGTGTATTTCTGAGCCTGCCCTGTGGTGTCTGTTTCCTATGGCAGGGGCTCCCTGTCCCTTTGGGGCTCAGAGCAGGCCACCCCAAGATGTATCGCAGTGGCATATTGATTATCTGAATTAAACTTATTTGAGAAACAGCCAGTGGGACAAAAAAATGACATAGAAAAACACTTTGACTCCCCTCTTTCCCCCTGAAAGTGGTAAATAAATCTCCCCTATGAAGGTATCCTCCCTATATGGAAAGGATAGAAAAGCATCCTTATCACCAGAGTCAGGGAATTCAAGAAAGCTGTATTAGCAAACTTTGTTACTTCTTCATTAGCCTGCAGCCCCAAGTGCTGAGGCCCTTTGTTAAAGCTTCACAAATAATTATTTCTTTGTCTAAAAATGGTATATAAACACCCTGATTCGGTCACTTTGGGAGTCCCATTTCTATAAGACCTCTGTGCATACAAATGAAATTGTTTTTCCTCCTGTTAATCTGTCTTGTGTCAATTTCATTATCAGAGCAACCAAAAGAACCCATGGGGGATGGGGGGAGATCTCCCCCTTCCTGATTCTTGCATGGAGCACTTACCAGAGTACAGTATACCCAGGCCTGTCTAGAGAGTCCATGCAGTGTGTGATCACCTGGGGACTCAGGCAGAACACCTGAGCATTTGAGGCAGGAAGCAGGGCCAAGGAGGAGAATATGGGAGAAGAAAGCACTTAGGTTTAATTCCTAGCCTGGATGTTCCTACACACTCCTCTTCAGATATGCAGGACAGCCCCAGAAGAGGATTTGCCTTCTTTTCAGGGCAGGGCTGTGCCGGGGTGGCAGCTACAGCCCTGTTTGCTGCTCCTGGAAACTTCAACTACCAAATGGCCCTACTCTCAGGGGGTTGCGGGTGCAGAGTCCTTCTGCCTCAAGATTGCCACATTTAGGGCTTCCCTGGTGGTGCAGGGGTTAAGAATCCACCTGCCAATGCAGGGGACACAGGTTCGAGCCCTGGTCCGGGAAGATCCCATATGCCACGGAGCAACTAAGCCCGTGCGCCACAACTACTGAGCCTGCGCTCTAGAGCCACAACTACTGAAGCCCGTGAGCCTAGAGCCTGCGCACCGCAATTAGAGAAAGCCTGCGTGAAGCAACAAAGACCCAACGCAGCCAAAAATAAATAAATTAAATTTAATAAAAGAACGATTGCCGCATTTAGCAAATAAAAATACAGGATGCCCAGTTCAATTTCAGTTTTAGGTTCACAACAAATATTTTTTTTAGTACAAGTATTTCCCAAACATTGCAAACAGGAGGTCAGGAAAGAACTCTCTGAGGGACATTCGGGAAGAGACCTGAATGACACGGAGGGAGAACTGTGCAGATCTGGGGGAATGGCAGAGGCAGAGCAGACGAAGCTGTGGTCGAGGAACTGCACAAGGGCCGGTGCGGTATGTCTCCGATTTTAGTGCGAGCTGGTGAAAATGCAGGTCCTGGGCCCTGCCTCTAATTTAGTAGGTGTAGGCAGGAACAGGGATCACTTTTAAACAAGCCCACCTGGAGTCTGTCTCCCTCCCTCCCCCTCCTTGCATTTCCTGCACACAGTCCAGGGGTTCAACGCAAGCTCTGGGGGTCACAAGTGGGAAGCCCCCCTCAGGGATCAACTGGTGCAAACCCCTCCTGCTCCTGGCCAAGGAACGGTTCCAGGGGTCTCTAAAGACCTCATCCACGGGGCTGAAGGGGAGCGCGTGGCTCTTCCGGGCCTGGTCACACGCTCCCTGGTGACCAGAAAGCTCCTTATCCTTCTCTTCTCCAAGCGGGATGTCTGTCCATCGCGGGCCTGTGACCCTTCCCGAGAGGCCTGGTCCTCCAGCCCCCAGGGACCCTGAGAGCCTCACGGGCCTCTCTGCCCGCACCTCCATTCAGGAGCCGCCTCGGCGAAGGGAAGCCAAGGAGTCAGAACTACCCCCGCAGTGCCGCCCCCCCACCCCCGTCATCACCTCCTGCCCCCGGAGGGCGGGGCGAGCCGCTTCTCCGCAGCCCCGCTCCGCCCTGGCCACACCCATCCTCTGTGGAAGGAAGTGCGTCCCCTCCCCGCAACCTGGAAAGAGAGAACCGAGACAGGAAATGAGCTCAAAAGCCCTAGCCACAGAAAGGGCGGCTCCCGCGGGCGGGCGCTGCAGGTGGATCCAAGTTCCCTAAGCGCGGAGACCTCACTGCGGCGCCCCCCCGCCCGCTCCTCTCCTGTAGCGTCAGGACCTGGAGAGCTTGAACACACCACTTGGTCGGAACGCCTTGCACACAGTCTGTCTTTGCTGCACCAACGGGGCCAGCAGCACCCCCTACGCTTGCCAAGGCTGAGGTGAGGAAAAACACCCCCAAGACCCTGGACGGGCCCCAGCTCTCAGCAGCTGCAGTGGCTCCAGGCCCGTCACTTCGTTGCTGGGTCTCCGTTTCCTCAGGGAGTTGTGGTGAGGCTGAGATGAGAACACGTGTGAAGTGTGGTGTAAACTGGTGGATAACAATAACCCGTCCGCCTTCTTCCTGCCTGTCCTCCCTGGTGCCTTGTCACGTTATTGGGAGGGGGCTGGCCAGGGGTAGAAGACGCATCTAGAGTGCTCATCCAGTTCATGATGACCCTTGTTTCTCTGGAGAATATGTCCCTCCGTGTCCTGGCTGTGTGACCTTCAGCAAATGACTCAACTTCTCTGTGCCTCAATCAGACATTTGCTAAATGGGAGTAATAGTATTAATACCTACCTCATGGGGTTGCCATGAGGATTAAACGACGCGTGTAAACTCCTCCATTCTGTAAGTGTCTGGCACACAGTAAGTGCTCAACAGGAGTCAGCTCTGGGTCTGCCCCACCCCTGGGGGAAAAGAAGCAGAGGCCAGCAAAGGGGCATGGCTCATTCTTGTTGGCGTTCCAGTGCCGGGACACTGTTCTGTACCTCCGTCTTTAGGTTCCCGCTGCTTCCTCATCCTCTTTCCAATAACTTTTACGTTTTGGGGGTAAAAGTTAGGATCTCTGTTACTCCCGACTGAACCTTAACACTGGAATGTAAAAGAAACAACGAACATCATTTTCCTAAACTAAATTAATCTCACCTCAAGCTTGTATCTCCCCGCGGGGGCTCGTCCAATTTTTATTTGTGGAGGACCCCTCCCCCCAACTCCATGGGCTCATCAGGAGTCCCGAGGATTTCAGGGGAATAGGAACACGGGAAGGGGCCTGGCCGCAGTCCTGGGTGGTCATTGCTGCCCCTCCTGTTCCTGAGCACCGCCTCCACCTCCAGAGGCTCCCAGATGTCCCCCACAGGGTCTTCCTGGGTGGCCACGGCACGCACAGGGGTTCCCCCCGCCCTGCTCTTGAGACTGGGGAGCTCTGTGGACTCGTGCAGGGCACCTGCCATGTCGCCTGGGCAGTCTGACCTTCCCACTGGAGGAGTCCAAGGCCTAGGCTCTGTCCCTGCCAGGCCTTGGGCAACCCAAGTGGATTTTCTTGGGCCTCAGCAGCCCCTGAAGCAACAACAGTCAGTCGGCCTTCTGTCCCCATCTCTCCTTTTCTCTGAGAGCCTGGCTGAGGAGCGTGAGGCCTGTCTGTCTTTCCAGGTTGAGGAAGTGAACATTCCTCCCGTTTCATTCCTCACGTGCAGTTTTTTTCACAGCCATCCTGCACACTTGGAGCCAAAGATGTGTGAACAAAGAACAAAGAGTGTGGCTCGCCACCCAGTTCTACAAGGGCACAGTCTTAACCCACTGCAGTCCCACCAGCAGTGCCCCCTGAGAGGAATTCAGGGTAAAAAAAACAGGATGAGACACCCTGTGCTTTGGATAAATGGGCCCCTAGATAGTTAGACGTGTATCTCAGGAAGAATTTCCATGACCCTATATTTTTGCATCTTCCCATACATAAGACAGCACTAAAATCATTAACTTGAGATATCTGTTCTTTGTGACTAGCAGTAATCTTTTACCAAGATGTATGCTTGATTGCAAGTGTTTCCTAGCCAAAAATCATATATAAACTGGCTTTTCCCCTCTTTCTTCAGAGCAGTTTCCCCTGAGCTGCTGAGTGGTGTCTCTGGGCTATAGTCCTCAGCAGGACCCTGAATAAAACTTAAAACTCACAACTCTTATGCTGTGCGTCTTTCTTTGAGTCAACAGATGTCTCAAGAGAGGCCCCAGGGTTCAGGGGAAATGATGCCTAAGCCTTGGTTGGTCCAGACCCCAACCCCGGCCACAGCCCTCCGTAGCCCTGCCTGCACCTCTGCATTGGCACTTGGACAGGAGGACCCCACCATGCCCAGTTCGCTCACCCAGAAAAAGATGAGGCTTTATATTTCCTTCCCCGAGCCTGAGCCGATCAGGCGTTGTCCCATCACCTTTTCACAGGCCCATTTCCTGTCCCACCCAGGCCCACATGCTAACCACCTGCACTAACCTGCATTATCTTCTTCACAACTAATTCTGTCGACTCTCAGGTCACCACCAAACACCTAGATTGCCCCTGGGACCAGCACTCCTGCTTACAGAGGCAACTCGGATGACTCCTAAGCCTTCTTTCCCTGTAGTTCACAGCCCAGGCCTCCTGCCGGCTCCATTCAGTGCCTCTCCCTCCACCCATGGAGCCTTCTCCCCTGGCCTCTGCTGGCCAAAGCCCAGAGCTGGCTCCTGGGGTCTGCAGCACAGGCAGCCTCAGGACCCACCCCACCCCGCCTTCCATCTCTGGTCATCTCCTCCCTGAGGATGCAGAATGGGCTTGCAGGCGAGGGCTATGGGTAAACACCTAGACAAGCCTCCTAGGTCCTGTCATTAAGAGGGAGAGAAAAAGGGAGCTGTTCAGAATTTTCAGATGTGAGCAAATTCCAAGAAGAATTCTTTATTTTTATTTATTTTTAAGCAATACGGGTCAGTGAAGTCTTTCTTGCTGAGCAGAATTATATCCTCAGCATCTTTCTCAACCCAGCGCTTCAGGCAGACACCACTAATCGAAGGATTTTATTTGCCATTCCGGTAAAGCTAAGCCCCCTCACCCCCGACCACGTTAGCTCAGGTCGGCACCAGCTCTCATCAGGAGGGAGCCACAGCCCCGTACCCACTCCCTGCCTGCAGCCTCCCTCACTCCATTGCTGCCTACCCTGCAGCCGGCAAGATCTCAGCCTCCTGTTCATTCTTGTTCCGTGGTGAAACGAAACTGTCTCTGCAGAGGGTCAAATACATTTTCAGGCCATACGGTGGACTCCGCTGTCCTAGCCTAGGTGGGGCTGTGTTCCAATAAAACATTTACAAAAACAGGCGGCAGGTTGGATTCGACCTGTGGGCCGCGGTTTGCCAGCCCTGATCTACAGAGGATACGGACAGCTCGGCATGTCCTAAGAGACCTCTCCAGGTGTGGCTCCTTTCTCCCTCTTCACTTCCACCTCCTACACCCCTCTGCCGCCTCCATCCCACTCACCGCCAATTCCATATTGCTTCAGGTGCCCCGCAGGTGTTCTGTTCCCACTGTCTTTGTTTTTTATTAATAAATTTATTTATTTTATTTGTTAATTTTTGGCTGCATTGGGTCTGTTGCTGCGTGCGGGCTTTCTCTAGTTGCAGTGCGCGGGTTTCTCATTGCAGTGGCTTCTCTTGTTGCGGAGCACGGGCTCTAGGAGCGTGGGCTTCAGTAGTTGTGGCATGTGGGCTCAGTAGTTGTGGCTCGCGGGCTCAGTAGTTGTGGCACACGGGCTTAGCTGCTCCGCGGCATGTGGGATCTTCCTGGACCAGGGATCCAACCTGTGTCCCCTGCATTGGCAGGCTGATTCTTAACCACTGTGCTACCAGGGAAGTCGCCCACTGTGTCTTTGCATGTGATGATTCCTCATCCTGGGTGCCTGGGCTCCACCCCTTCTCCACCCGAGAATCTCCCACCTGCCCCTCTAGATTCAGCATCACCCCTCCCAGGGCCTTTCTGTGCACACCCACCCCCAGCTTTCTGGCTTCATTTAGCCTGAGCCCTGACAACACCAGCCCTTCCCCCATCTTCCTTTGGATTCCATCCTGCCCTGTTTTCTCGGTTTCCTCCTGCTTTCCCGCTACTCCTCCTCCGCCTCCTTCAGCTCTGCCAGCCTCCTCACTGGTGTTCCTCGCTGCCCCTTTCCAGCCCTCCCCACTCTCTCGCCCTGGGAGATCTCCGCCCCATGGCCTCCTGGAAGCTGATGCTCCCAGATCCGCGCCTCCAGCTGGACCTCTGCAGAGCTCGAGGCTCTGGACTCCGGCGGACTCCACGCCCAAAAGTCGCATCAGCTGCTCCTGCTGAGCGTGTCCACGCCTCAGCTCATCGTCTCTCTTCCCTCATCCCTCTCTGTAAGGTAGCATCTCAGGTGCACGTGTTTTTGGAGCATCCTCCCAGTTCACAACAACCCTCTTAATCACAGCCACCTGTCCACCTCCAGCCATCTTACCCCCTCCCCTCCCTTGGTGCTGGGTCAGTTCCCGTGGTTCAGCAGGACACCTCCGCCCAGGTGAGCATCAGGCAGCTGGCCATTCAGTCTCTTCCCTGGGAATTTGGAACCAGGTGGTGCTGGTGTTTCTTCAGGTGAATTGGCCTGTTCTCCGTGGGTGGGAGCTATGGGAGAGGCATTTTCCACCACGCTGGGGCCTAGAGAAGTGGCGGGAGTTGGTCTGAGGAGAGCTGTGCAGGCAGGATCAAAGGTGAGAAGGCTGAGGCTGAGGCCGAGGCCGTGTGCCCATTGTACAGATGCTGAAGGAGACTCCAAGGGAAGAACGATGTGGTCCCCAGGTCAGTAATCCAGGCTTTTCGGCCTTGACCCTCCTTCCCTCAGGTTCATCCCGTGCCCCTGAGCTTTTGCTCTCTGCAAGCAGGAGGGTCCCCCGAATCATCTGAAAGCCTGTCATGCTTTGCTGCCCCTTCCCCAATGCACTCCTGACAAAGGGGTTGAGAGCAGGGAGGGCGGGACCGACCTGCTGAGTCCGGGCTGGTTTAGGGCCAGGTCATTCTTTTCTATTTATTTATTTTTGCGGTACGTGGGCCTCTCACTGTCGTGGCCTCTCCCGTCGCGGAACACAGGCTCCGGACGCGCAGGCTAGGCGGCCATGGCTCACGGGCCCAGCCGCTCCGCGGCATGTGGGATCTTCCCGGACCGGGGCACGAACCCGTGTCCCCTGCATCAGCAGGCGGACTCTCAACCACTGCGCCACCAGGGAAGCCCCAAGGTCATTCTTTATCTTGGTTTTCACAGAACAAAGCTGTTCTGTTCTCCCGGCAGCAGGGGTCCTGCGGTGAGGAGGGGGCGTGAGCACGCGTACTCCTCCCGCTGGCTCTGGCTTTTGTGTTCTCTTCTGGCCTAGTCTGGGAGCCCAGCAGGCCCAAGACGCTGCAACCCGGACCCGACCCGGCCGGCAGGGACTGGGGAGGGCCGCATAGTCCCAGCAGAGTAGCAGAATGTTTGCCAGAAAACTCCACCAGGCCATCTGCTTCCAGAGAGCAAAGCACAGGGTCTTGAAAGAGCCAGTCGGGGCTATGGAGCCACAGAGGGCTGTCCTCATTTGGGTTTGAATGTGTTTGAAAGCAGCCCCTCTAGGCCTCGGCCAGCTGCTGCCCTGCCGCACACCTGCCATCCAGACCCTAGTGGACATACTCAGACGGAGAAGGGATGAGGGCCAAACAGTGGATGCAAGGCGAAGGAGAGGGCGTGGGTCCTCCAGGTCCTTCAAAAGCAATCCATCCCTCTGGGTTAGCTCTGGCGGGGGCAGGAAGCCCCACACGCAGTTCCCCCTCAAAACACTCAAGGGCAGCTGGAGGGGAGAGAAGTGCCTCAAAGGAAAAGTGGAATTACCTCCCTAGCTGGGCCATTGCAGTGGCCATGGTTCACAGCAGGGCTGTGAAAGACCCCCGCTGGGGGAGGTGACCCACACTCTCTGTCACTTTCACCCTGTAGATGCTGATTAGCAATTCAACCCTGGAAAATTTTGCTTCTTCATTTTTATTTAATCATATTTTATTTATTGATATTTATTTATGTATTTTTGGCTGCATTGCGTGGCATGTGGGATCTCAGTTCCCTGACCAGGGATCGAACCCATGCCCCCTGCAGTGGAAGCATGGAGTCTTAGTCACAGGAAAGTCCCAGGTTTTGCTTCTTGGGCTAAAAAAAGCAACGAGGGTGGAGCCCTCATTGGGGTAATAGTGAGAAGTGACCCCCATTTTCACCTGAAAGCACTGGTGGGGAGAGCTGCTCCCAGGTGGATGGGTCATTCAGTCATTCAGCAAGTGTTGATCTAGAGGCGGTGACATGAAAGGGTCCTGAAGGATAGGTAGTGTCCTATGTGGAGTGTTTGGACGTGGCGGCAGAGGAGAGGAGCTTGCAGAGGTTAAGGGCAGGTGGGGGATGATTGGTGGGAGCTGGCTAGCCATTTTGGCTGTGGTTGCTGCTTTTATGTGAGATCAGATTTTCCTCAAGCATGACCAACAAGAAAGAGTAGTGGCACAGGCTGCTTTCTGAGCAGAATTCAAACTTTGGTCAAAGCCCATAACAACCAATTTTGTATCACAATAAACATACTCTATAGTTTAAAAAACCCTCAAACCTCAGCTAACTATTCTATATGGTTGAAACCCTGAATATGCTCCCAAAGCAGTAAAACAGAAACCCTCGCTGTTCCTTGCTCTTGGTTGAGAGACCGTGGTCACCTGTATCCTTCCGTGAGCATCTGCATTCTTCGCTGCAGGAAGGGCCACCCGGGAGCCTCCAGATCACAGACACCCACTGGGGGGGCTCAGCTGGTGTCTGGAGGCATCCAGGACTGGAGGATTAGACACTCTCTCTCCTGCTCTCCCTACCAGGTGCCGATAGAAGGACTGTCTTCAGTGGTTCTCACATAGGTCCGCGCTCCCCGTCTCCTCACCTAACCCTCACTCACTCCTCCCCCGACTGTGATCTGAAATGTCCCTCCTCTGACTCCTAGTGGCTGCTTGTCCTCACCCCGCCTAAGGGCTGACACCTCCAACCTCCCCTTCTGGGTGCCCAGGGCTCAGTCCCCGGTGAGCCTTTCCGTTTGCTTCCTGACTGTTCCCCACCTCCTTCTCTGGCCGCTCTTCCTCTGCCCCCTGCCCTAAGTATCAGGAACCTCAGGTCTCCATCATTGCTTCTCTCCTCTTCCCCTCTTCCCACTAGACTCTTAACGTGTGCTCTCATTCGCTCCCAAGGAGAACAAATATATTCGATGGTGTGGAAATCTGTCATTTCCTGGCCTCCTCTCTCAAGCTCCTGTTCCATTAATCCATTGTTACGGGGCATCTCAAATTCATCATGTCCCAGGCTAAACTCGTCCCCTTCCCCCCAAATCCTTGCCCCTCCATCAGTATTCTTTTTTTTTTTTGAAAAACTGTATATAGTTTTTATATAATTTGGTTTAAATATTAATTTTATATAGGACCCCTTGTTCCAAGTTTGGAATGCTCTAGCTTGTCCCGGGTTGGTCCTAATATATACGTAATTCAAACTTTTTCTGCCACCTGATACGTGCCTGGTGATTCCCACAGTATTCCTTCCTTCCTTCCTCCCTCCCTCCCTTTCTGTCTTTACTGGGGTATAGTTGTTTTACAATGTTGTGTGAGTTTCTACTGTACAGCGAACTACAGTTCCCTGTGCTATACAGCAGGTTCTCATTAGTTATCTATTTTATACATATTAGTGTATATATGTCAGTCCCACTCTCCCGATTCATCCCATCCCCCCTTTCTCCCCTTGGTGTCCAAATGTTTGCTGTCTATGTTTTTTTTGTTGTTGTTTTTTTTTTGCGGTACGCGGGCCTCTCACTGTTGCGGCCTCTCCCGTTGCGGAGCGCAGGCTCCGGACGCGCAGGCGCAGCGGCCACGGCTCACGGGCCCAGCCGCTCCGCGGCACGTGGGATCCTCCCGGACCGGGGCACGAACCCGCGTCCCCTGCATCGGCAGGCGGACTCTCAACCACTGCGCCACCAGGGAAGCCCCCTGTTAACCATTTTAAGTGTACAGTTCAACGGCATTAAGTATATTGACGTTGTGCAGCCGTCATCATCATCCTCCGTCTCCAGAACATTTCATCTCAAACTGCAACTGCACGTGCGCTCACTAAACAACTCCCCATTCGCCCCTCTGCTGGCGTCTGGCAACCTCCGTTCTACCTTCTGACTCTATGAATTTGACTAGACCCCTTGTATAAGTGGAATCACACAGCAGTTGTCCTTTTGTGACTGGCCTACTTCACTTGACCTGATATTCTCAAGGTTCATGCATGTTGAAGCATGTGTCAGAATGTCCTTCCTTTTTAAGGCTGAATCCTATTCCACTGTATGTATAGACCACATTTTGTTCACCCATCCATCTGTCCAGGGACGGTGGTTGCTTCCATGTTTCGGCTGTTGGGAATAATGCTGCCGTGAACATGGAAAACATGCCGTGGAGCATGTTTTTATTAAATTGATCAAGGAAATCAAGGCCTCAGTGGGGGGTCCCGAGGGCCGAGCTGATGGGGAGGAAGTGCTGTCACCTCACCTCACTTGCCCCCTGGCTCCTCTACCATCCACCACTGCTCCTTGACCATCCCTTTGGGCACCTACCTCTCCGCCTGGCTGTGAGGACATATGCTGGGTTTTATTGTCTTATTCCACTGCTTTACTGCCTCTTCCTGGCACCTGAAAGCCCCCGTTCCCCCTGAATCCAGGCAGCAAGGACCCTAAGAGCAGCACAGGATCTGGGGGCTCCATGCTGAGAGGTACCTGCTCCGGGGCTTCTGAGTGGCTGCTGCTATAGGCTGCCGGGGCGGCTGGCCCAGCCGTCCTCATCCCCAAGGGGACGCCAACTCAGGAAAGACGAAGAGGTCCACTTACCCCCAGTCCTCCATCCAAGCCACCCCTGTTTCCTTTCCTGACCTCCGTTTTTGTCTTCTCCTCTCCCCAGAGCATGTCTGACAAGTGGGGACAAAGCAAGGGGAGTTTGAAGATTTCTGACAGGCACAGTTCCTAGAAACTTTTTAAAAAGTTTAAAATAAATGTTCCAGGAGGTCTTCCCTGGTGGCGCAGTGGTTAAGAACCCCCCTGCCGATGCAGGGGACACGGGTTCGTGCCCCGGTCTGGGAAGATCCCACATGCCGTGGAGCGGCTGGGCCCGTGAGCCATGGCCGCTGAGCCTGTGCGTCCGGAGCCTGTGCTCCGCAATGGGAGAGGCCACAACAGTGAGAGGTCCGTGTACCACCAAAAAAAAAAAAAAAAGAAAGAGAAAGAATCCTCCTGCCAATGCAGGGGACTTGGGTTCGAGCCCTGGTCTGGGAAGATCCCACATGCCACGGAGCAACTAAGCCCGTGTGCCACAACTACTGAGCCTGCGCTCTAGAGCCCGTGAGCCACAACTACTGAAGTCCACGCGCCTAGAGCCCGTGCTCTGCAACAAGAGAAGCCACGGCGATGAGAAGCCCATGCACTGCAACGAAGAGTAGCCCCTGCTCGCCGCAACTAGAGAAAGCCCGTGCAGAGCAACAAAGACCCAACATAGCCAAATAAATAAATTAATTTAAAAAAAAAAAAGGTTCCGGGAGATACGGTTCTGCCCTAACAAAAGAGTCTCTCAGGTGCGGGTTTCCAAAAGGTCACCAGGTTATGATACTCAGCACTGGGTGAGGAAGTAACTGAATGGCAGGGGACTGGCTGCAAAGGGCCACCACTCCATGAAGGGAGACTTTTCTTTCTCCACACTTGCTATTCAGAGGGCATCTCATTACACCACCACCGCATCTGTCCTTGTGAAGAAAGGACAGCAAGCTGCCTCACGCACCAGGGCAGTGTGTTCAGTCTTTCGCTCCCTTAGCATTTGGGGAGCACCTGCTATGCCTTGTTCTAGGACTGGGAAAACAGACAAACTCCCTGCGCTGCAGGAACGATTCTAGCTTGGAAAAACTGGTGAATGGAGTGACATGGGTGGAAAGGGCTCTGGAGAAAAGGAAAGGGAATATGGGGTGGTGGGGAGCTGTCATTTTCAACAGAGTGGTCAAGAAAGACCTCACTGGGAAAGTAACATTGGGGTAAGACCTGAAGTAGAGAGAGAAAGCACCCGGCAGCGCTGGAGGATGTTCAGGCAGAGAAGGCAGCATGTGCAAAGGCCCTGCGGTGGAAGCCAACAGCTAGGAAGCCAGGGTGGCTGGAGCTGAGTGGGCAGAGGGGGGATGTCAGGGGATGAGGCCAGTGAAGGGTGTGGGCATGGCCTTCTGCACCACTGTGAAAGAAAGGAAGCCACCAGAAGGTTTGAAGCAGACACATGACATGTCCTCAAGATTTATGAAGAGAACATCAATTGGTGGCTGTGTGGAAAGCAGCCTGCAGGGCAAGGGCAGACACAGGGGATCAGTTACAAGGCTGTTACAATAATTCAGGCAAGAGATGGTGGTAGTGAGGGTATGAGAGGTGGTCAGATTCTGGATATGCAGCATTTTGGAGGTAAAGCTAACAGGATTTCCTGACAGGTCAGATATTTCTATTTTAACATAGAATAGAAACAAATAAAAGAATCCTGGATTCGATTTCAACAAGCCTGGCTTATAGTTCTGGCTCTGCCTCCTGCTAGCCATGAGACAAGGATAAGCAAATCAACCCCTTAGATCCCAGCTTCCTTATTTGTAACAAGGAAGTGCGAAATATCTGCCCCTTTACCCGACAGGTCTTTTTGAGAGGATCAAAAGAGAAACAGGGTGACCACTCACTGCAAGCTACAGAGTGCCATGCTTCTGCCAAATAAAAAAACCTGCTGATTTATTTTAATGACAGTTATATTTCTCTCCATCAGTGGAGTCTCTTACCTTGGGGAGGGGGTGCCAGAGAGAGGGGTGCCCTTCTCTGTGCCTCCCCTCTGGGTGCTGCTGTGCTGGGGTCGGGGACCTTCCCCTTCCTATAACCTACCCAAAGTGCCACGGACAGCTCTGCAGGTTGCGCCCTGTCCAAGGGCTCCTGGGTGAGATGCAGTGGCTGCTGAAATCCAGCCTGTGTGTGCCCCGCTTCAGACCCCCCCCCCTGATGGGGGGCTGCATCTGCCCCAGGAATGTTCCTTGTTTTCTTTTAGTTTTTTTCTCTAATTTGCACAAGACAGAGGACCAGGCAGCCCCAGCTGCCCCTAATTCAGCAGCTGAGGCAGAGAAGGGAAGATGCAGGTAGGGGATGACGTGGTGAGCTCATATCTTCCCTGTTAGAGTAGTTTCTGTGGCCAGTCTTACAGGAGAAAACATTCTCTGGGGAAATCTTATTTTTTTAAATGAATTTATTTATTTATTTTTGGCTGCGTCGGGTCTTTGTTGCTGCGTGCGGACTTTCTCTAGTTGCGGCGAGCGGGGGCTACCCTTCGTTGCTGCGGTGCGCAGGCTTCTCCTTGCGGTGGCTTCTCTTGTTGTGGAGCACGGGCTCTAGGTGCGCGGGCTTCAGTACGGGCTTAGTTGCTCCGCGGCATGTGGGATCTTCCCGGACCAGGCCTCGAACCTGTGTCCCCTGAATTGGCAGGTGGATTCTTAACCACTGCGCCACCAGGGAAGCCCGGGAAGTCTTTTTAACTTGGACTGATGTGGGTTGCACAAGGCAAAATTGGGGCTCTGGAATCATTTGAATGCTCGAGAAGGAAAGGAAAAAAAAGCAACTGAGGGATCCTACCACCGGCCCCTTTCAAAGTGGCACCACTGTAGAGAAAAGATGGAAACTTGAGATTTAGGCAGATGTGTTACACTGCGTCCCACCCGATCGGGTGCTTAGGGTGCCGAGGGCCTGATCCCACCTTGTCCTGACCCCCTGCTTTGACCTCTCACCTTCTGACCCTGAAATTCAAGTGTGGCTTCCCTTTGGCATGATCTGTGCCCATCCTCTGGCTTGGTTAGCAGCTGGCTGCCCTAGCAGGCAGGCCTGGTGCCCCAGCCTGGCCTCAGGCCATGGTGAGAGGGCTGCACATTTTCAAGGTCATTATCTCTCCTCCAGGTTCCCCAAACCAGGTGAGAACCGACTTTGGTAGAATTGGGTTTTGTAATGTGTGTAGGGTGAGCCCCTGTTTTTCTCCATCTTTCCTCTGCACGCTTCCCCTGGATGGAGTACCTTGATTACCCTCTAGAGTAGCACCCCTTCCCCACTCCTAGATCATGAACTTTGGGCCGGGGGCTTAAATCCAGCTCAGCAACATGGCGGCCATGGGACTCACGAGCTTCTCACTGGGAAGGGGTAAATGTCCCAGGCAGAGCAATGACATGAAATGAGCCTTTCCAGAGGATCTTTGGGTCAGACGTTCCCTACTGGACCTAACAACAGGAAGGATGGCTGAATCTTGAGCTGCTGGGGCCTGACAATGAAACCAACCTTCAGCAGAGGTAGAGCGAAGAGCTGCCTGTCTCCTGATGGCATCACGTGAGCCGCTGGATCAAGCTCTACTGGAAGTACCAGATCTATCCCTGCCCTTCCCCCAAAGGCACCAAAAAAGTAATTTCCCTTTTTTTTTTTTTTTTTTTTTTTGCATAAGCCACTTTTTTCTCCTTGCAAATTACTGCAAAGGTCCTTACTGCATAGACCACAGATCAGAGAGGGCCGCTGCCCACAGCGGTGTAGCAGAGTGGGGTTTATATGGGCCACTGTGACCTTCCCCTGACATGTGACCTTCCCCTGACATTTGGCTGGGACAGTTGGTAAAGCTGGAGTTGCACTGGCTAATGGTGAGCTATGCCTCAGGAGCTTGTCCTGCCTCAGAGGGGATTGGCGGGTCAGACACAGGGGCTGCCTCTTCCGATGACCTGGGCTCCTCCTGGACCATCAGCCTCCCCTGAGGCCTGGCCTGCACTTCCTGTCTCTCTGACGCACTCTCTCTGTGCTCTCTGCCCTCTTCCCACTTTATCTACATCCGCTGAAAACCTGCCCACCCCTCAAGGCCCATCTGGAACCCCGCCTGCTCCTGTCACCCCTGCTGGCGTCTCCCCAGCACAGGAGCCCTCCTCTCACTGTGGTGGGGACAGCAGTGCATAACAGGAGGGCCAGGCTCCCTTGAGGCCGGAGGGCGGAGGCCCGGCTCTGCAGCCTTCCGACGGTGTGAACCTGGGCAAGTCGCTTGACCTCTTTGAATCTGGTTGTCCTCATCTGTGAAATGGGAACGACACTCTACCTTGAGAGTACAGACCTTGAAGGACCTGGATGCAAGGTCCCAGAGAGGCAACGAGACTCCTGAGAGAGGTAGGGTGCAGGCAGAGGGGCCCAAATCACCGCTCACAGAGCCCTGTGCTCTAGCATGGGATGCAGCTGCAGAATGATTTCCACAGGCTCACCCCCCCCCAAAGTCCTCCACGGGGGCCTGGGGACAGCATGGAGGTGGGCCTAGGCGAGAAGGGTATCTGTGCCCTGAGCTACACCCCCCCTGTGGTCGGGTACTTGCACCCCACATTTCCTCCTTTCTCCGGACCTCAATCGAGAGGGCAGATTCTGCAGGGACAAGGGTGGATTCTTCCCCATCCTGTGAGCTCGACAGTTGAGCCCAGCCCAGTGGCATACAGGTGCCTCTTTAACTGGATTGAGAAAGTGGAGTGTTTCCCCTCCCCATTAAAATAAAATAAAAGGTTGAATTAAGCAGAGCTCCAGGCAAAGGCAGAGGCTGAAAACAAGAAAGGTCACATTTGTTTTTCCTCAGATACAGCCCCGCCATCTCAGCTCTCCACTCTGTTGCGGGTTCCTTCACTCATTCAGCTTTACAGAAAGGGTGTTTCTAGAATTCCTGCTCTGAGGGAGGCTCCTGGGGCACAGAGTGAGTGAGGAGGGCCAGGTCTGTACTCAGGCTGCACCAACAGCGGGCAGCCAAGGCGGAAGGCCTCAGGCACCATGAGGGACGTCCAGACAGACGGACGGGCTGGACCCCAGAGGCCGGCCAGGTGCCAGACCCTGCGAGGGCTGACCCTGGCCTCCCCCACTAAGCTGACTCTTCCTTTCCTCCCTAGAGTGGACAGACAAGCTGAAAACCAACTGGGTTGAGCTTCCTTCTCCTTAAATCTCTGGCAGGGACAGGATGGAAGTTGGGGGCTGGGAAGGAAGAGAAGCCAAGGTCTGGCTGCAAACCTCTGATCACGGCGGCAGAGGGGCCAGACCGTAGGGAGCAGGGAGGCAGTGCCCTGCATGTGCTTATTGCGCTGTCGAATAGCCGAATGCTCGGGTCCAAGTGCCAGAGAATGAGAGGCTTTTGAGAACGGAGAGCTGTGAGAAATCTCTGAGTCAGATTCACACCAGGAGAGTAAACTTCTGGGAGAACTGCAAGACCCTGAACCAGGACAGCTTTGCAAAAATCCCCCAAGCCTCGCATTCTCTGCTGTGTGCTTGGTTCAAGGTACATTCACTGGGATTCAGTCAGATGAAGCAAAGAATAAATGTTATTCTGGGCTAAAGGAATGAAAAGTCCAGAGGCAAACGACAGACAAGTGTCTAAGACGGCTGAATGTTTTCCTTGAACATTGTGGGTCTCCAAAGATCTCTTGATCCCAAAGAGATGCTTTTGGTCAATAAAATACTGAATAAAATGCATCATGTTTCCAGAACCAAGTCCAATTCCATTGGGAGGAAAAACGAAATCAGACCCCATGGTGATGCTTTGAATACCGTGAAGAAGGCCCGTTATAGTGGGTACTGTTCTGAATCTTTGGAGGAGAAGAGACAGAAAGACAGACTGACCAGCTGTGACTGCCCACCACTTCACCGTGGTGTGTGCCCAATTCCAGACCAGCCCCTAATCCGGGGAGGGAGGTCAAGGCCAGACCAGAGGGCAGCAGATGAGGGAGGGGCAGTGGAGATGCCTCACAGCCTCAGGGAGACCCTGGGTCCTGGGAGGGCAGGGATTAGTGTCCCCCTGGAGGCAGACTCAGTGGAGTGGTGTGGAACCAGGGTGACAAGGAAGGAAGGAAAAGGAGAGAAGGCAGAGAGAGGAAAGCAGCCTCTTCCTGTTCTAAATACCAAGTGCCGTCGGAATCCTTCCAAGTTCAGTCCCGGCCCCCTCCATTCAGGGGGCTGCTTGCAAGGATGCCCTCCCTCCCACCCACGGCTTGCTGGGTCTGACTTGGACTCCCCCCTCTGGGCCCCATGGTCTCTCCCACTGGGCTGTGGCCTGGCCCTAGCACAATGCTTGCAAACCGCAGGTGCTCCGGAGGTGACGTCTTGAATGAGTGAACGTCTGTCCGCTCTCAATCTGCAAGATGCCTGAAGCCGCTTCTCCAGCGTCCTGAGGCGGGCGTAGCCTTTACTGCGGGCTCACCGCTCCAGGCGCTGTGCAGAAGGCCCACCACGCAGTGCCTCAGGGGCGCCAACTGAATCATTTTCTTTCTGGCAACCGTATTTTGGATCATTAGAAGTATCTTTGAAATGCAACTTTTTAATTACAGAATGAATACTGTCCCTGGGAAAGGGCCCTTTTCCCAAACGCTCCAGGAACAACTTGGCAGGATGACCTTCCAAGGGAAACAGAGCCCAACCAGTGCCTGTGGCTGCGACAGAGCCAATGTCCTGTCCAAACAGGAACCCAAAGAGGGGCTCCTAGGGGAAGAGCAGGGGCCCCCTGAGGCAGAAGCCCCCCTGCTCACCAGCTCCCTAGCATCCCCCCCACCCCAGGAGGTCCCTTTGGCCATACACCAAAGGCTGGGAACCAGGGTCTCTGCAGACATAGTCCCCTCCGCCTGTATCAAAATATTCCCTCCACTCCATGCAAAATGGCGCCGTCTTCCTGGAGCTTTAGGGCCGGTGTGTGTTGACATCTGTCAGCCGAGCCAGCAATGGCTTTCCCATGTGTCTCAGGCCCCGTCACACGCACAGCTCTTCTCTTTGTTCTCAGGAACCAAACAGAGCCAGGAGGGCCAAAGCTGGGAGGGGACTTCCGGAAACATCCGGCGTGGCTGGACAGAGGTGAGCCGTGACCCCGGCTCGCTGCAGAGCACTTTGTGGCCTTTGGAGGCCAGCCTGCCCCCAACCCCTGAGAACTCCACATCCTGGGGTTTTCCGGGGCGGACTCCCTGTCTTGGGAGCTGGGTATTTATATTCATATCCCAAATGCTAATTAAGATCAAACTGACTCTGCTGTTCACTCTGGAGGACCGCATTCTGGACAGGTGACGCAGCCCCTGCCAGTCCTTCAGGGGCACCAGCCTGCAAGGGCTTCTCTCGGGGAACTGCCAACATCATAGTCCGCCGTGGGGGCGTGCTTGGAAATTAGTTAAAGGTGTCTGATCTTTAAGAATGATGAGAAACTTGGGAGGAACTATGTTGACAGCTGACACTCAGACGTTTCCTCGAATAAGCATGGTAGAACCACTCCCTGTCTTGCTTTTGCCCTCTTATTTACCTGCTGAGCCAGGGGTAGCAGGTGGCAGAGAGCTGCAGGGAGGCTGTGTTCTTTCCCCCTTGATGGGTCCCCGAAACCTTGGGAGCCAGTGAGGTTCACACTGCCTGTGCCCTCAGGATGCCTTTGATGTGACTCTCAGAGAGTATGTCTTCTTGTGGCTCCGTCAGGATGCCCCATTTCATGAAACTTAAGTGTTTCTATCATTAATTGGCATATCCTCACTGAAACTCTGTGGTCTCTTCTCAAGCAATTTTCCGGTAAAAAGTTTTCCTGGCTAGCCTGGAAGCAGTATGTTCTAGCATTTGTGTCAGCACCGATCCAGGTGGCAATTTTCGATCATCTGTGAGACTACCTGGCAGGTTTTCAAGATCAAGCAAATCCCCAGGCTTAAACAGGCAGGTTGGCTCAAGCCACTGAAACGCCCTGAGACACGGGGTGGGGAGGGACAGGGCACCCATGTCTCCTCCATCTCCTGTCACCACTGACCCATGTGCTTCTCACTCAACTCAAACCATAAGGAGGGCTGGTAATTTTTAGAGAAAATCAAACTATTTTTTAAAAAAATCAACTTGCATTCTTGTAAACACTCTTCTGGCTATCTCTCTCTGATGGGACCGGGTTACACTTTGGGGACTCTTTCAGGTGCCAGGACCTGGGTGCTTCTCTGGAGGACAAAGACTCACTCCCCTCCTAAGCTTCCAACAGTAAAGGTTCCACTTCATTGCCGACTTTGACCCATCAGCCTCCTCTAAGATAAGCTTCCGGGTTTTCACGTTGCAACACACCCCAAACCGCAGAGGTTATGTATGACTTCTCTGTGTTTCTCCTCTCGTGAACCACCAGGCAGGACAACAAGCCCTGCCCACTTCCTGCTCACGTGTTGGCTCTGAAACGACCTTTTATGCCACGAAATGAAGTCAAAAGCAAACCCTGAACAATAGCCAGGCGACTCTGTGAGGTGGACACCCCAGCCTGGTCACCGACTCAGAATTGCCTTATCTTCAGAACAAACTGCAATTATTTATGTAACAAATCCCAGCCAATCTCATAAACTGCAGCCTTTAGGAATGAAATATGCTACTCTTATGCATAAAGATGTTGATCTTCTATCTCTTGTATTTCTTTTTTTTCCCTTGGTGGTGTAGCTGAGGCTCCCAGGGGAGGTGTAAAAGAAAGAGCTCCTGATGGAGAGTTTGGAGGCTGGGTTTTTGTGACATCAAATAGCCCTGCAGGGGGCTGGTTTTTTGTTGTTACAAAGAGCACAGACAGCTGCGCAAACAGCAAGCAACTGATTGGGTGAGTTCACCACACTGTGTACAGCCCTGGTTGCCAGCAGAGGGGATGGATAATGAGGTCACATGGCAAGTCCTAGCTTTCCTGGTGCCTACAGTTCATGAGCCAACACCCACAGCAAGCCACCACTCTCACTGGGTATATAATTACTGGTTCTGAGGGGTGGGGCAGACTTACCACCAGGGATATCTTGTGCCCCGTCCCAACTCTCTGGGAACCAGCTGGGATTTCAGCTGCTCTTGGCTGGCCTCTCTTAGCCCCTTGCAGGTAACCATGGGCTCTGAGTCACTCTTGGTTTCTCTTCTCACTTGCTCCTTGTGTCAACCTGGCAAGTCAGTCAGCCCTTTTATCCAGTTTTTTCACCTGCAAAATGGGTATAATGTTCCCACCTCATCAGACTGTTGGAAGGATTAATAGAGCTATCTGCACACAAGATCCCGGCACTTAGTGGAGTTTTATTTACTTTTTATTTTTTAAAATAAATTTATTTATTTATTTGGCTGCATTGGGTCTTCATTGCGGTGTGCGCGCTTCTCATTGTGGTGGCTTCTCTTGTTGCGGAGCACGGGCTCTAGGCACGCGGGCTTCAGTAGTTGTGGTTCACGGGCTCTAGAGCACAGGCTCAGTAGTTGTGATGCACGGGCTTAGCTGCTCCGCGGCACGTGGGATCTTCCCGGGCCAGGGCTCGAACCCGTGTCTCCTGCATTGGCAGGCGGATTCTTAACCACTGTGCCACCAGGGAAGCCCTGGAGTTTTAATAAGTGTTAGGTAGATCATGCATCTTTGTATTCGCGGATATTGGCTGGCCTGCAGTGGGCTCCCGCATTACTGTGCGCAGGACAGAGGGCAGGTCCAAGCACTGGCCTAACCCTTCACATTTCCCTATTTTTTCCTCCCCTCCAGTATATCCTTTAAAATAATCATGCCCGGATATACAACCCCAGCTCCCACCGCTGAACACTTCTTTGGTGTGGCCCTGCATGCAGCCAGCAATCTTCCACTTCCCTCCCCAGGTGAGGGTACAGCACGCTGAGGGGCAGTGCCACTGGAGAGTGACTTGGGCAGATCCGGACAGTCAGGAAACTCTCCGGGCCAATAGGTCCACGTCACCATAGCAACCAACGTCACCCCTCCAGGGTGGTACATTTTCTTCCTCTGTTCTTCTCATTCTTTCTTACCCTTTTTCATTCCCCCAAGTGTTTCTGTTTGTTTGTTTGTTTGTTTTGTTTTCTTATCCATCCAACAAATCTTTATACCGTGAGCCTATACGAAGGCTAGGACACAAAGCCCACTAAAATGATGAAATGGTGCACATCTTCAGTTTGGAGTTAGAAACCAGCACACACATCACGCTCTCTGACGTGTGGTGATACCAGTTACGAGGGGGGACATGCAGCATTAAGTCTTTGTTTGCCAAGACATGCCCTTCTGCTGGCAGTGCTGGGCCTCATCCACATGTGACAGCCCTCCATCTACACCTGACAGCCCTCCCATCTATAAGTGACAGCCCTCCATCTACACCTGACAGCCCTCCCATCCATACTTGACAGCCCTCCATCTACACCTGACAGCCCTCCCATCTATAAGTGACAGCCCTCCATCTACACCTGACAGCCCTCCCATCTATACTTGACAGCCCTCCATCTACACCTGACAGCCCTCCCATCTATAAGTGACAGCCCTCCATCTATACCTGACAGCCCTCCCATCTATAGCTGACAGCCCTCCATCTACACCTGACAGCCCTCCCATCTATACTTGACAGCCCTCCATCTACACCTGACAGCCCTCCCATCTATAAGTGACAGCCCTCCATCTACACCTGACAGCCCTCCCATCTATAGCTGACAGCCCTCCATCTACACCTGACAGCCCTCCCATCTATACTTGACAGCCCTCTGAGGGCTCTGGCCAATCCAGGCAGGGTACTCTCTGCAGTGCTCCCAGAAACATTTTGATGGACGGCCCTTTCCTCCTCCTTGGGACAAAGACAAGTGCCTCCAGGCCCTGTCAGGCTGGAGTGGTTGTCATGTGAATCAAGCCTTTTTTGTTCTTCCTGTTTAGAAACTTGAAACAAAACAAAGGGGGTCAGATATTGTTTTATTCTCTCTGAACTCCTTAGGTGCATGACAAACAGAGAAGTTTCCAGCCCCTTTGCTTTCGGTTTCATCTGTTCACTGCGATAAGGTTCTAGAAGGTTTCCTGAGCTGTGTATCACTTACCCGTGCCAAGAACCACACAGACAATCCAGACTTCTGCCTTGAAAGTGAACCTGGCAGTCCATCAACTTCTAGCTACTTTTAAAGCATCCCCCGCTCCATCCTCTTGGTTTGTGGATTATAAATTGTTCTCTTTGTGAAAGAGATAGAAGCAGAATTCTCCCCTGCCATAGCTGGCTGAGGCAGAGCCAGCAGAGGGAGTTCAGGGATGTCATTAATTATTAATTAAGCGTATTCAGAATTTCTAACACTTGGCACATGGGCAACGGGAGAAAACATTGAAAAATGATCCAAATCTTATCGACAGGGAGAGAAACTCGTCATGAAACACTGCTGAGCTTGTGGCCAGACAAAGCAAGCTCATGTCAACATGGGCATCGATGGCCATGTGATTTTTCAGGAGCCCCAAGTCGGATTGCCAAAGCTGGTATGTACCACGTCCCATGTCCTCCTCTCTCTACTGGTGGCGATTGCTTTCTTTCTGGACCCATATCATCAATCCTCAGTGAACACCGACCCGCTGGTAAGCTCTTAAAGGCCCTGGTGTGAACTCAGTGAGTATTCCTTGCCAAATCAACTTAAAGGCAGAGGACGAGGTTAGAGGCCTTGGTTTGTATGTGGGGGGCAAAGAGTCATTTGAAAGACTTTCTTCATGGTCCCTGGCATTTTAGAATCACCTGGTGATTTGCAAAATCACCAACAATACAAGTATTTTGGGGGAGGGTATTTTTGGATTTGAGGTATTTCCAAACTCTCGGAAAGATATTTTTCCAATTTAGTTACTCTAAGCTGTTTTAGGGATGCCAAAGAACTTATCTGGTTATAAAGTAGTCAGTCCAGTGTCACTGGTATCAGGGATTGGGTGATGATTTTCCAGCCCAACGTGTTAATTCAGGGAACTGGAACCTCAGTCTCCTTCTTGTGGGAGGGCGTGTTTTGAACCATAGCTAGCTGGCTCCACTAACTTTTCCAGGCGGTCTAATTCCAGACTGCCATGTGGATCCTTGTTGGAAAGGCTTGTTCCTCAAAAGCAGCGTACTTCATCCCCCTTCCTGGTATGAACTTATATCTCATTTAGATAAACATAAAAATTCCAGGCACTACTGGAATTTGTTGTAAAATTTGTTTTAACTTTTGTCTTCAAATTTCTTCCATCGTAACAGTTTCATATATATTTGCTGAATGAAATGACTTAACAAATTAATGAATCAGAACTATTTAGTGATTGCTTATTGTTAAATTTAAACCTCACAACTGCGCTGTGAACGATGGATATTATTTTCCCCATTTTATAGATAAACAGTCTGAAGATAAAATTTAAGGGCCTAAGGTCTGAAGTGTAGGTGGAGAGGCGAGGATTCAAGTGCAGGTCTCCCAGTCTCTGAAATCCGCATTCTCTGTGGGACTCCGTCCTGCCAAATCAGTAATCCTCTGACTCTTTTAATCATGGGTTCTTGGAACTGAAAGGAAACCATCCTGCCTCTTAGTTATCACTTCCCTATGTATATTCCAAAGGGTGATGGCTACTGGACTTTAAATGCTTATGTGTCCAAAAAGTTTACCCTGCGAAACATGTACAGCCAACGTGCTTTTACACTTCTCTTCCCTCCTCGGAAACCGGGCTGGTGAACTGTCGCTTCACCGGCCTCTACTCATACATTCACCAATGAAAAAATGTTTCCTTGCTTTGCAAAGGACAGTCCCATGAAAGAGTAAACATGTTGAAGCTCAATTCTCCTCCTCCTTGAATTAATTATCCTGAGATGAAAGTGACTTGAGGCAATAGGTTGCTTTTGTGTTAATTTACTCTTGTTAATATTTTATATTTTAGCTCTTCTCAAGTCATATTTTCCTAAGGAAATGGGAAGAGTTTGTCACTTACTTGCAAACATTTTTCTTGCCTTGGCCTAAAGAAGTTAGACAAATTTTGATCTATACTATATATGACACTAACTGGTATTGTACTTAAAAAAAAAATGCATGACACAAATACCTCTTAGTCTCTTAGCGCAATAATTTTTTTTTTTTTTTTTTTTTTTTGTGGTATGTGGGCCTCTCACTGTTGTGGCCTTTCCTGTTGCGGAGCACAGGCTCCGGACGCGCAGGCTCAGCGGCCATGGCTCACGGGCCCAGCCGCTCCGCGGCATGTGGGATCTTCCCGGACCGGGGCACGAACCCGTGTCCCCTGCATCAGCAGGCGGATTCTCAACCACTGCGCCACCAGGGAAGCCCAGCGCAATAATTTTTAATCTAATGGGCGTATCCTGAATCAAAATTTCCAGGGCGCCTTGTGTGGTTTGACAAACCATATATGTTATTATAAAAATATTTAAAAATCATAAATATTTTAAAATTTATTTATCCCACGAGGTATGTGGGATCTTTGTTCCCGACCAGGGATCCTACCTGTGCACCCTGCATTGGAAGCATGGAATCTTAACCATTAGACTGCCAGAGATGCCCCCATAAATGTTTATTTTATTAAAACATTGGTAGTACCACCTTTACACCCCTTAGGATGGCTACCATCAAAAACAAACAAACCAAGAAACCCCAGAAAATAGCAAGCATTGGTGAGGATGTGGAGAAATTGGAACGCTTGTACCCTGTGGGTGGTACACTGCGATGGAAAATAGTTATGGAGGTTTCTGAAAAAAGTTTGACATAGAATTACCATATGATCCAGCAGTTTTACTTCTGGATATATACCCCCCCCCAAAATTGAAAACAGGAAGGCATATACCTCTACACCCGTATTCAGGGCAGCAATATTCACAATAGCCAAAAGATGGAAGCAACTCAGGTGTCCGTCGATGGGTGAATGGATAAACAAGTGCGGTATAGACATACAATGGAATATCATTCAGTCTTCAAAAGGTAGCAAATTCTGACATATGCTACAATATGGATGAACCTTGAGGACATTATTCAAAGTGAACTAAGCCAGTCACAAAAGGACAAGTACGTTGTGAATGCACTTATATGAGGTATATAGAATAGTTGAATTAATAGAGACAGACAAGTAAAATGATGATTGCCAGGGACTGGAGAAAGGGGAAATAATTATTTAATGGGTACAGAGTTTCAGTTTGGGAAGATGAACAGTGTTCTGGAGATGAATGGCGATGACAGTTGTACAACAATGTAAATGTACTTAATGCCACTGAACTGCACACTTAAGAATGGTTAAGATGAAAAGTTTTACGTTATATGTATTTTACCCCAATTAGAAAAAGAAGCAAAAAAATTTGGTAGTATTTATAGATATTATTGAATATTATTAATGAGCAAAGGATTTTCAAAGTAACTGACAGGAATTTATATTGCCCTTTTGGATATAATAAAGAATAGGAATTCCCTAGTTTGACTTTATGCTTTGAGAACATAAAGAAGGGCATCCTGTTAAATGCATGGTCAGCACTCTAGGACTATTTCACAAGCATATACATTGTCTAGTAGGCATATGGGAAGCAAAAGTGTGTTCAAAACGTAGACCATTAAAAAAACAATGAATGTAAAGGGATCTGAGTAGCCTGCATTGGCCAGTGGAAGGAGACCCAAAGGAAACTGGGGCCTCTCTCCTCCGATCAGGATCGGTGTCTTGGCCTTGACTTGTGAAGCAATACGAGTTCTCTCTAGGGCCAACAGAATGAGCACAGAGAACATCATGGAAAGTAAAACGGGAAAAAGAAGTGGAAATTAAAATAAAAGGAGGGCTGTATATTTGTAGAAATGACATTTTTGATGGGTGCTGCTGTTATGCTATCTTGTAGGTTAATGCTATGGGAAGGCTTATAATCTTGTACTTTTGGTACTTTACAAATGGAATCATTCTGAATGGTCCCAGACTTTGTTATATTTCATAGACAAAAGATTATTTTCCTGAGATTTCAGAAATCTAAGTATGTAAAAACTGTACTCATACAGGCAAAAACGGCATTTTGTTCCACAGTGTGACTTACCCTGGAGAAGACTCCAGTTCAGAGTACCATGACTTGCTTTGCTATAGCAGTGGTTATCTCTGGGATCCTAGCCTTCTGTATCAAACGTAAACAAGCAAAGAAATATCTTAAGTAACTTAGTATGAAGATGCAATTTTTTTCTGCCCAACTATTCATGTCAAATAATATTTAGAGTTGTTTAATGGCTGTTCAAGCTGATTCCGTACAGCTTTCAAATACATCTATATTGCAGTTACATTTCATCTGTTTTAATAGATATAATATTCACATGTATTGTCCGTCATTTATGTAGGTGTGTGTTCTGAATAAAATAATACACTACTGTGCTCCAAATCGGTTTTACGTTGTACAATCAGTTAGGATGCACTTGCTCAAGTAAAATGAAGAAATTTAAAAGAATTCTGCAAAACTGATTTTAAACATTCAACTCAAATATTTTATATCATCGCCCTCAAACATGTTTTAAGCAGATTTAATTGCACTGGATACTGTAGTAAATATACTACAAAGATTACAGTGATCCTGCTCTTGCTATCTCAAAGTGAATTTTCTAAGACAGCCCCTTAGAAGAGGGAAGGAAGAGGAAGACATACAGGCAATTTTACAGAGTCCAGAATTAGGGCATCAGAATTAAGAGTCATGGCGGAAAGTATCAAAAGTGGAGACAAGGGTAAGTTTGCACAGCAGGTGTGCTCAGAGGAGCATAGTCACAGGGGTTCCGTGACCCCAAAATGTAGACAAAAAGCCCACAAGCCGTATTCTGATCAGCCTGTGAAGCGTCCAGCTGATATGACAGTGGGGTCATATAATAACTGGGAGTTAATGGCCAGGAGAACCAGGAGGCGGCCCCGGGGATCAGGGGGGCTCAGGCGGTGGGAAGACCAGATGCCCTGGAATCCTTTGACCCGGGTTAGAATTTCCACTCCAGCACTTATTTGCTGGGTGTGACTTGGTGCAAGTTTGTTGACCTGAGTCTCAATTTTGTCATCCTGAAAATGGGGATAATGGTAACTCTTTCACTGAGTTGATTTGAGCCATAAATAAGATAAGGAATGGAAGTGCTCTCCACACAGCAAGGTCTCATTACACATTAGTCCCCTCCGCATGATGTCCCTTTCTTCACCACCTGGATGCCCACTTCAGGTGCTCCCCAACTTTTCCTAGAGGGCACGGAGCAGTTTTAGTGAGAGAGTCGCAGCAATCACTGAAGAGAAGTGTGAGTGCTGAACGGTACCACTGGTGGCTAAGGCTTAGCTTTGGCGAGAAGCGAATCAACATGGCAATTACATATTACATAAACGAGTACGCTCTGTTCTACACTTGAGCCCCCAGTCTGCCCCGGACAGACTCTGGGTAGGAGGCAGGGGTGGAAGGCCACCCTCAGGGACTCACAGTTTAGCACCTGTGCTGTGCATGGTTTGTGTTGGTGCAGTTGTGCAACCCCACGTGAAACAGACAGCAGGGTCTTAACTGAAACATATTCTGGATTAAAAGAGATGAAGGGGCTTCCCTGGTGGCGCAGTGGTTGAGAGTCCGCCTGCCGATGCGGGGGACACGGGTTCGTGTCCCGGTCCGGGAAGATCCCCCATGCCGCGGAGCGGCTGGGTCCGTGAGCCATGGCCGCTGAGCCTGCGCGTCTGGAGCCTGTACTCCGCAAAGGGAGAGGCCACAACAGTGAGAGGCCCGCGTACCGCAAAAAAAAAAAAAAAAAAAAAAAAAAGAGAGAGAGAGATGAGGGCGCAGAGATCAAGACCAAGGCATAGGGGAATTCCCTGGTGGTCCAGTGGTTAAGACTCTGCGCTTCCAATGCAGGGAGCACGGGTTCGATCCCTGGTCAGGGAACTAAGGTCCCCCACGCCATACAGTGCGGCCAAAACAAAAGATCCAAACAAACAAACAAAAGACCAAGGCAGAGGGAAGAGCAGCCAGCATAGTGGATGGCGATGGCGAGGAAGCAGGACCAGTGGCAGAGGGCAAGGGAGGCGCAGAGGGGAGGGCAGTCAAGCTGTGCTCCCAAGGCAGAAAGCTTCTTCATCTACCCTAGTTAGTGGGAACAGTTAGTGCCAGCGAAGGTTCCATTGCTTCTCGCCTTAATGCAGCCTCGTAGAAGCTTAGTAACTAGACCAAGAGGGAGAGAATTTACTTAGTCCGGCTTTTAGAGGAGCATAGATGACACAGTTTCATAATTAACTAATCATTCATTTCTTTAATGGGGAGAGATGCAAAGAGGAATAAAATACGGTTCCTGCCTCCCAGGATGCCCATAACATCAGGTGTATGTGGGAAGTGCCATGCGGACAGAGAGACAGGGGAAGCTTTGCTGAGGATGAGCAAGAAGGCCATTCTCAGAAGAAGGGAGAAGGCATTCAAGCAACATGTCTGTGGCCCCATTAGAAATTTTGTAGAAATGGAGGGTGCAGTGAGTGGGAAAGGTAAGATAGGCATAAAAAGGAGCAGAAGGGGCCCACCCTGACAAAGATCTACAAGGGCAAGAGTTTTTTTGGGGTTTTTTTTAATTTAGTTTTTTTTTTTTAATTTAGTTATTTATGGCTGTGTTGGGTCTTCGTTTCTGTGCGGGGGCTTTCTCTAGTTGCGGCGAGCAGGGGCCACTCTTCATCGCGGTGCACGGGCCTCTCGCTACCGCGGCCTCTCGTTGCGGAGCACAGGCTCTAGATGCGCAGGCTCAGCAGTTGTGGCTCACGGGCCCAGTTGCTCCACGGCATGTGGGATCTTCCCAGACCAGGGCTCGAACCCGCGTCCGCTGCATGGGCAGGAGGATTCTTAACCACTGCGCCACCAGGGAAGCCCCGAGGGCAAGAGCTTTTGAAGCCCTTTCCTGTATGTCATGCTATGAAGTATGAATTTTTGCTGCAGAAAAATAATTCAGGACTCCCAACATATCAAAACAAATTTTATACTAATTTTAAAAAAGTTATTAAAAAAGTTATTAATCAGCAAATGTTAAAAACAAAATGTTTGAATAATAATTACTTTCTGAACAAAGGATCTTTAAGTTTTAAGATGAAATCCGGTGAGCGGGTTAGATTTTTCACTTAGAGTAGTATAGATCAAAAGACTGAAGGTACAGCAGTCTTATATTTTAAAAAGCACTATAGGGGCTTCCCTGGTGGCGCAGTGGTTGAGAATCCGCCTGCCGATGCAGGAGACACGGGTTCGTGCCCTGGTCCGGGAAGATCCCACATGCCGCGGAGCAACTAAGCCCGTGAGCCATGGCCGCTGAGCCTGTGCGTCCGGAGCCTGTGCTCCGCAACGGGAGAGGCCACAACAGTGAGAGGCCCGCATACCGCAAAAAAAAAAAAAAAAAAAAAAAAAAGCACTACAGGAGGATTCAAAGGATTTAGATACTTAGATAAAAAACAACAAATGCATTAAAATTTTATTGACACATATGACAGTCCAGATCCTCTGGGAAGCAGAGCCAAATAATGGGCACAACAGAAGACAGCACACTGCAGTTTTTGTATTTCATATGTAAGGTTGGTTTCCTGGCCCCATGTGTGTTTTTTGGCTGTTTTAGTGGCAGCGCTGATGGGCTTTGCTTCTCCACTACTTTTCCTTGTAAGTGCAGAAGGGGACCGTGCCACTCATGGCCACTTTAACACCGATGCCAAGACACAGCTCTTCAAGTGACTTTTTATATATTCTGAAAATCCACAGTTGGCTAATTGCGGTTGACAAGCATCTCTCTGAGAACTAAACTGGGAAATTCTCCACTCCCAAGTCTACATAATTTTGGTAGTCTCTAAAAAAAGAAAAAGGAGAGGAAAATACCAACAGTTCCTTCACTGAAAAGTAGCCTAGATATTCATCTGATTTTTTTGAAATATGCTCCAATCCACTAACTAGAAATAAACAGTAATTATTCTTTAGTTTCTCTGATGTCAAAAGCAGTTCTGTTTTAAGAATGTCTTTAAGGGCTTCCCTGGTGGCGCAGTGGTTGAGAGTCCGCCTGCCGATGCAGGGGACACAGGTTCCTGCCCCGGTCCGGGAAGATCCCACATGCCGTGGAGCGGCTGGGCCCGTGAGCCATAGGCCGCTGAGCCTGTGCGTTCGGAGCCTGTGCTCCGCAACGCGAGAGGCCACAACAGTGAGAGGCCCGCGTACCACAAAAAAGAAAGAAAAGAATGTCTTTAAAAATTTATAAGGTAGAATGTTAACTACGCTAACTCTAGTGATTTACGATCTTTTAATTTCATTTGGTTATGACGAGACTTTATAAACCTGACCTTTAAAATGAAGTGTGTGTGTTTTTTAATGAATCTTCTTTTATTTCATAAGTGGAAAAAATCCAGGAAATGTGTACCTCAAGGGAAATCCAGTGAAATCTTGGTTCTATGTAGAAGATAGGAGAAAGGAATAATGAAGCTCTTCATGGCTATTAGGAATAGTTACTATCTTAGGTCCCCACATACCTGCTACAGTGTTTTCATTTCTGTGTCATTTGCTGCAAAAAATGAGGTAGCACTAATACTATCTCACCTTAAGTGCTAAGACAACTGAGGCTGAGGGCTTTGCCAAAAATCACAATGGTTTTCTGACTTTGAAGTGCAGTGTGCATTCCTATAGCTCAGATTTCCACCCAGGGCAAATTTGATGACAATGACAATTTGATGACAATGACAATTTGATGTCAGAATTTGTTCTAGGGAAAGGCTCGGATGAACTGATTCACACCGGATGTGAATGACAGAGAAAGCTCAATTTTTTTTTTCTTATTTTTGTAGTAGTAAACCTGGGTGTTTTGTAGTTATTAAGTGTGAGAAAATGAGAGCTCTTGCACCCGAAGCTGGGCTATAAATGGTAAAGCCTACTTATTATAATTTAATGGATAATGCTTCCAAAATAGAAATTCACTTAAATTTACCTAGTAAGTTAGGTTAACCTAGTAGCTGGGTTAAGAAATACGTTGATTAAAAAGCCACACTGCAAAATGGGGAACCTCAATGGACTGCTTTAAACTCTTGACCTCAAAGGAAGGAAACAAACTAACCAATAATGATAACTTGGAGAGAAAAAAAAGATTTAGGATGCATAACAGATTCAGAGTTAACAATGTAATGATTCAGCATTTTGGAGGCCAAGTAAAACCAGACTTGTGGGATCCACGTCAAGTGGCATCTCACTGTGTACGGCACAGAATTTTCTCTTCCACGCCGCACGTTGTTGAATATTTTCTACCGTATCTCTGCAGGACCTCCACTTAATGTTAATCCCCCTCCTCAACGGCAGTCGGCCTAGGAACGCTGCGAGCTGTAGGGAACCCTTGGACATTCTTTACCAACCCCCTCCCACCCACTGGCCTCACTGCCCCCAAGCTGCGGTCCAGGTCAGTTTCTACCGACGTGCAGCCATCGCCAAGACAAAGGAGCCCCAGATTGCCTTCGTAGCCAACTGCTTGGCCTGGAGTCTTCTGGGGTTTTTTTGGTTTTGTTTTTGTTTTAACACGGTAAGGAGAGCAGTAATAGTATTTTAGCAAGAAGTACTTTCGGTCTCGGTCAGTTGATCTTTAGTTATCACTATGCAAATTTACTTTATAGCCCTTTTATATCTCTCGCCAAGCCACTTCGCACACCAATTTCCCAACTGTGCATCACCAGACAACTGTGGCGAGTGCCGGGAGGGAAAGGGAGGGGAATGCGCGCGCTCAGCGGGCTACAACAGTGCCTGGCGGCTGAGATAAGGCCCGCTCAAATACGCCTTGTAGGCCGCACCACGGCCAGACCCGCCGAGATCCTCTTCCCCCATCGCTGGCCTTGCCGCGGGGTGGGGCGGGGCGGGGCGGACGCGCCATCTTGCAGAACCAATCGACAGCGCCGGGCACTATTCAAAAGAACGAGGGGCCAATGGGAGCTCTGGGAAGCCAGACAGGGGGCGGGGCGAGGAGGGGGCGGGGCCGGGGAGGCGCGGGGCCGAGGAGGCGCGCGCCCGGGCTGCGGGACCGCGGGGCGCGAGAGCGCGAGAGCCCGCAGTGTCTCGCGCGCGCGGAACCGCCACCGGGTTGCTCCTCCGTAACTCTCCCGGAGCTGTTCGTGTTCCCGCCGGAGTCCGGAGCAGGTGAGCGTCCGTACCCCTGCCCCGCTCCCCGCGGCGCAGTCTTCGAGGGGCCGGGGGGAGGCCCGCGGGGCGGGCGCGGTGGGTGGGCCGGGGTCCCTGGGCGCCGGGCCTGGTGCCGCGGCCTCGCCCTCCCCTCCTCCGAGTCAGTCCGGGCCGCTGCTGGCGACGCTCAAGGTGCGTCCGGCCCGGCCAGCTGCGGAAATGGAGCTGCGGTTTTAAATTGCAGACGTTTCCCTCCATTTTGGACGCGCCGCGTCGGAGTAAAATGATGTTGGCTGGGGAGGATGTGTGGGTGGGTGACCCACCCCGGTCCCTTTGTCCCCGCCCTGCAGCACCCGCCCTCCCAAGCCGTCTCCGAGCGCCTTTTTGACAGATTAGCGGTGGCTTGGTGGGCCCTGCTCTCGGGGAGACAGAAAAGGCGCGGCAGCCTGGCGGACGGGGAAGTGGGGTTGCAAAGTGGCCTTTAATTCTCGCTGGTTGTCACTGGCCTTGAGGGTCGTGGCGGTCTCAGTTCGGCGACTCTCCAGTGCTGGCTGCGCGCGTTGCATTCCCTCGCCCGGTGTTTCCGCACACTCAAAAAATGGGTACTTAGGCAGGTTTGCGTGCTCCAGCTAAAGCTCGGTCCTATTTTTTCATCTTCTTAAAGGCTTTAAAAACATTCTTCGTAATGACACCTTTCGACACTCTCAAGGGACACTTAGCGCTTGATGGCAGAGGGCCTGGTTCCAGGCGGTTCATCAGAATGATTGCACGGTCTGATCGGGAGTCAGGCTGTGGATACTCAGAACAACCCAGTAGATACATTGGACAGCGCGTGGACAGTGCAAGGGTTCAGCCTGGAGCGAGCGAGCTTGCTCACCGGCTGTGACGGGCATGCACCGGGCCGGAGCCCAGCTAGATCCACGTTTCTGGTCCCAGCCCTCAGGGACCTTGCGAATAAATACGTGCAAATCTGTAATTACACTTTGTAGCAACTGCCATGGAGGAAAGGGTGTGTGTGTGTGTGTGTGTGTGTGTGTGTGTGTGATTACACTTTGTAGCAACTGCCATGGAGGAAAGGGTGTGTGTGTGTGTGTGTGTGTGTGTGCTAATTTAGACTTGGTCACCAAGTCCAGTTCAAGTTTAGTTTTTGAGAGCTGTCTAGGGAGGAGGGAAAAGAGTCAGTAGGAGGGGAATTATTGTTACCTTCAGTTCTCTATATTGCTTAGGGGAGAAGTCAGGCCATTCCGCTTCTACAGCCAGGAAGGTGGCGTTTCTTCTGCATCCTGCGATAGGGGCAGGAGGTAGGCCAGGGGTTCCTGTTTGGGTTTTGCCTGGCAGGCCAGCCTTCGGCCCAGGTGTTGAAAAGGGAAGCTGTCAAACTTCATTTGAGCTTCCCTTTCTCTACCACGTTTAGACTAACTTGGGAAAGTGAGGAAAGATGACCGAAGGCCTCTGTAACCCTGCGATCAGCAGAGAATAGCACATTCTGTTGTGCTGATAAACAGTAACATATTGGAGCTGATATGTGTGGGGATTCCGGTGCCAATTGACACTGAAGTTAGCAAGCATGTGACTTAATAGAGAAAAGCCTGAGGGTCCCCATGTTTCCACTGCTAATGCGGAATGAAGACATTGTGTTCAGTAAACAAAATCTTTCTTTGCCAACCTACTTGGCTAAAACCTCCCTTCTGAGGGAGGCCCATCCCTGCGTGTTTTGACCGCATCAGGTGAGCATAGTGATGTGCACGAACGTCCTGGGGCTTTCCTGTCCTACCTGGCTCATTCACTCCTGCAGAATTAGGATGTGATGCACTGTGTGGATCTTGTGCAAGGTGGAGGTGCACATAATGTTGGTGGTTTCACCTTTTGGAACATTTGTGTGTGAGAGACAGTGGTCTCCTAAGGAGCGTGCTGGTTTGTTCCTATTTTTTCTTTTTTTCGGCCATTATGTGAAAGATCATTATCGAGTCTTAATTCCTAATTCTTTTTTAAAAAAAGTTTAGAGACCTAACAGATATCCACCAGCTATCTTAATTTGTTTAACCCCAAATATTTAACGGATAACAGGAAAACCTCTTTGGCATTGACCTGTGTCCAGTATTGCACAGATACTGTTTGCGTGGTGTAAAATAGGTACAACGGAAAGATGCCAATAAATGAATTTTCCAAAAAGGACAGAATCTGCTCAAGGGCCTTTTAAAAAATCTAGGTGGCCCCCAAGTCCTGAGGGCCTGTGTTTCAAAAGTTTATAAAGAGTTGTCTGAAACTCGGGTGGCATCTTCACGTAGAAAGATGTAATTGCCTTCTGCCAACCCTGGTTGACCAATGTCAGAGAACAAGTACTAATAGCAGTGGTTTGATTTTAGGGGGTCCGAGGAGAAGGAGGGGGCACGAGAGAAGGAAGGCACATTTCCTTCCTCTTTCTCAGTGTTTGGAGGCTCAGAGCTAAATGTTGAAATAGGCAAAACTTGCTGTTGTCACCTTCCTTTTTTGGGCCCCTCCTCCGGGTCCCAAGGTGTCCACTGCCCTCTGCTTCCCAAGTGCCCCTCACGTGACTCCTCAGCCAGGTGTGACTTCATCCCCAGAGTGTCTGGGGTCCTCCCCGTGCCCCGACCCCCGACCTCCCCCCCCCAAGCCCAAACTTTCTCATTACCCCAGTGATGCTATCTCAGGTAGGTTTGGGAAGAAAGCCATCTCTTGTACCTAATGTGTAAATGGACTGACATCCTCTAATCACCACCGAAGTCTTTTGTGTTTTCTTTCATCTACTGACCTATCTCCTATCTATCTAAGCAAGTGAAGCTTGCAAAGTTTTTTCCTCAGGCGATTAACAGTGAAGAAATGTGGTGCTTGGGAAAGACTTTCTCTGGAGGGGTGTGGTAATCTTTCTCCTTTCTTAACTCAGGAGAGTCTTCAGAAGTTCTCAATTGTTGTTTTTGTTGACAGGAGCTGGGTGAGGAATGTATCTTATATGTGCCCAAAGGATATTTTGGGAATTGCTTAGTTGGTGGGATGAGGGTGACGTAGGGAGAGATTTTTTGGTCCTACTGTCTGCTTCTTAGACGAGGCCCAGCTAGTTCAGTTGGTGTTGGAGCTGTCGGCAGGCGCTGGTTTTGTCCTGTGGAAATGTGAATTTGCTGGTCCGAGGAGGGAGAAACGTTACTACCTAAGAGCTTGCAGCACCCAGCAATCAGTTGATGTTTGAAAACCAGGCCTCATGTAAGTGGCAATTCCTGCAGATTGCTTGTGGCTTCTTAGAGTGTTGTTTTTATACCAGGCTTCATGGGCCATGTTTTGGTTCAATGGAGAGAAGAGGGTTATAACTGGGGGTTGATGTCTGCTGTAGGCTTTTGAAAAAAGAGCTAGGATGCTGGTGCAGGTATGTGGTTGGCAGTTACTTGGTATGCATTTGAGACTTCAGCTGTAAGACTTGAAAGCTTGGTGAAAACCCCAAATTTGCTATTCATTTTAGATTTGGAGTTCTAGTTTTCTCCCTGTTGGTAGGTTATAGTAAAGCTAATTACACAGCCTTGATTTTCCCAGTCTGCTGCGTAGTTTACTGTGTTTAGTAAAGGTAATCTGTTAAAAATTAGATAATACATCTTTAAACCTTTGTAAGACTACAGTCATCCCCCCTCATCCGCAGTTTCACTTTCTGAGGTCCAATAATATTGAATGGAGAATTCCAGAAATAGATAGTTCATAAGTTTTAGATTGTGTGCCACTCTGAGCAGCAGGGTGAACTCGTGGGCTGTCCCTCTCCATCCAGCCTGGGGTGAGAATCGTCCCTCCGTCCAGTGCGTCTTGCCCGTTAGTCACTTAGTAGCCATCTCGGCTTTCAGATCAGCTGATATCACAGTGCTTGCGTTCAAGCGACCCTTATTTTACTTAATAATGGCCCCAAAGCACAAGAATAGTGACGCTGGCAATTCAGATATGCCAAAGAGAAGCCGTAAAGTGCTTCCTTTAAGCGAAAAGGTGACAATTCTTGGCTTAATAGGGAAAGAAAAGAAATCGTATGCTGAGGTTGCTAAGACCTATGGTAAGAACGAATCTTCTATCTGAAATTGTGAAGAAGGAAACAAATTCATGCTGGTTTCGCTGTTGTACCTCAAACTGCAAAAGTTACAGCCACAGTGCGTGGTTAAGTGCTTAGTTAAGATGGAAAAGGCGTTAAATTTGTGCCTTTAACATATTTTGAGAGACCGACCACATTCATATAACTTTTATTAAAGTATATTGTTATAATTGTTTTATTATTGTTGTTGTTAACCTCTTACGGTGCCTAATTTATAAATTAAACTTTATCATAGGTATGTATGTATAGGAAAAAAACACAGTATGTGTGGGGCTCTGTACCATCTGTGGTTTCAGGCATCCACTAGGGATGCCTGGGGGTCTTAGAATATATCCCTCTTGGATAAGGAGGGCACTACTGTATATGCAGATTTTTCAATCAGAAAATGTGTGTCCTTTGTGAGATTGTGCCTTGTTAATTAAAGAAGTATAGTTACTGTAGGCGGGTAGCAGTTTGCATGGTGCAAATCATTTGGAGCCTTTATATTTTGTTACATTTAATCCTTAGTGCCACTTCTGTGTACAGTGGCTGTATAAAGTGATTCCCAATGAGATATGGTGTAGCAGAAAGAACAACCTCTATGTCCTGACTCTGCCACTTCATGCCATCTGTTTCTATGCCCTTGAACAAAACAGTTAACATCTTTAAGCTTCAGTTTTCTCACCTTTAAAATAGGAGCTGTTCACCCTCTCCTCTAGAGGCTTTTGTAGCCTGAGTCTTGACCAGTTAAACATTTTGGAAAGTTGTATTTTAGTGTTTAATCTGTGAAAAAAGACAAATGTAAGTGTGTATGCGCTGACTCTAATTTTTTTTTTTTTTTTTAACTATTCAGACTGATTTTCAAAAATGCCAAGTAGGAAATTTGCCGATGGTGAGGTGGTAAGAGGTCGATGGCCCGGGAGTTCACTTTATTATGAAGTAGAAGTTCTGAGCCATGACAGCAACTCCCAGCTTTACAACGTAAAATACAAAGATGGAACTGAACTTGAATTGAAAGAGAGTGATATCAAGGTAAGCACCCTTTGGTTTACAGAGCATGTTTATAATTGGGAAATCACTGTAGGTGTGGTTTTTAAGCTTTAGAGCAGTCAGGTCTGGCTCTCTGCAGGTGTAGGGTCACTCTCCTGCTTTAGGTCAGATCCTGGTTTTTTGGCTTTGGGAATGTATGAATGAGGCACAGTGCCCTGTTGCTAAGAAGCTGTCAGTCTGCTGAAGTCAGACACTTACATTGTCCTCTCCCTGGTTTAACGCACTCTGTCATTCTGTGACAGTTTGTTGTGCGTGGTGTTGGAGCACATCAAGGGTAGGGAAGGGCACTGGGTTTTGGGGAAGGCTTTCAGAGCTGAGTGCTGAGGACAGATAGGGAAAACTCAGGTGATGGCGTGGGGAGACTTCCACAGCGGACAGCATGCCAAAGGCTTGGGTCGGGGGACACAGACGACTAATGCTGAAAGGGTGTGGTGGGCGAGGGCCAGAGGAGGGGAAAGAAGGAGCCAGAACTGGAGGGGTTTGGGCTTCATCCCAGACACCGAGGATTTAATCAGGAGAGTGACATTAATTAGATTTGAGTCCAAGGCTTCTCAACCTATCTGGTGAGGACCTGAGCTTGCAAATATCTGGTCCATGGTATAGAAGTATTTACGTAACATACTGTAATTACTAGGCAAATGGGGAAAAAAAAAAGGTACAAAATAAAACCCTGGGCTTCCTTGGTGGCGCAGTGGTTGGGAGTCCGCCTGCCGATGCAGGGGACGTGGGTTCGTGCCCCGGTCTGGGAGGATCCCACGTGGCGCGGAGCAGCTGGGCCCGTGGGCCGTGGCCGCTGGGCCTGCGCGTCCGGAGCCTGTGCTCTGCAGCGGGAGAGGCCGCGGCAGTGAGAGGCCCGCGTACCACAAAAAATAATAATAATAATAATAATAAAAAAAGGAAACCCTGACTTTTCACTGTCAGGTTCAATAGACATAAAATTACTTTGTCAAAGTGCTATAAAAATTGCTGCCCACCTCTTCTCAGTTTCATTCCTTGCTGTAGATCAGTAACAAACAGTTCTTGAGCCTACAGCCTATGGATCACAGTCTGAGCGCTCTAGACCAGGGGTTGGCAACATTTTTGAGTAAAAGGACTTGTAAATATAGTTCGTGCACTGCAGGAGCAGCTCTGGACATGGCTGTGTCCCAATGCAATTTTATTCATGGACACTGAAATTTGAGGTTCAGGTGATTGTCACATGCCACCAAGTTTCATTCTTCTTCTGATTTTGTTTGCAGTCATTTGAGAACTGTAAAGCTATTCTTCGCTCCTGTGCCACCCAAAATGGGTGGGAGGGATTTGGGCTGGGGGGTAGTTTGCCTTCCTTAGGTCTAGGTTCCTGGAAATATTGGGAGTAGATGAGGGCAGGGTAAAACATGGCTGAGTAACCCAGTCTTGGACTCGTTTTCAAGATCTGACCGTGTTTTATTCAGAGTGAAACTGTGAGATGAATTTTCTTGTTATTGTTTGTGTTCCAATTTTTTTTTTTGTCCTATCATCTCAGTTTTAATCAATGTCATTTGTATCTCTTATATATGTTATTAGGAAATGTACGGCTGCTTGGTTTAGACCATTCATTTCCTGGCAATACCTTCGAAGAAGAGTTAGGGGTGGAAAGGCTGCTTTGGTCTCGGGAGAGATGGGTCATTATAGCTGAAGTTGTTATTGGCCTCATCTGATGGGTGCTCAGACCCCATGAGTTCCCAGGGTGGTTTTAGAGTCGCTGGCGCAGTCACTGCCATGGCTGCCCTCTGGCAGCGTGGGTCTGCGTGTGTTAGGACTTACGGTGAAGCTCTGCCTTTTCTCCTCCCTCTAGCCTTTAACTTCCTTCAGGCAAAGGAAAAGCGGCTCAACTTCCAGTTCTCCCTCCAGACGCAGAGGGAGCCGCTCCAGGTCGCGCTCCCGATCCCCTGGTCGGCCCCCAAAAGGTTCCCGCCCGTCCGTCTCAGCTTCGCACCAGGCTGACATTAAGGAAGCAAAGAAGGAAGCAAGGAAGGAGATGTTGGAGGTTAAACTGACTCCGCTGGTATTGGTGCGTGTGTTTGGGAGATCTCCCACCTTCCACGGTGTTTAACCTGCCCAAATCGTGTCTTCCCCTTTATGTGTACTCAAGTGATTTGCAGTTAATAATATTAAAGATTACGTTAAAAAAATGAATGTTTGGAAGAATAGAAGGTATAATGCTTTTAAATACCATGAAAAAGAACATTTTTAAGTTAGGAGTGCAATTTAATATTGTGTTTCTTTTTTTAAAAAAGCAGTGTTTACACTTGAAGTAGATGTAGATTATAGACTGAACCGAATAGTTTTTATAGTGAATAAAAGTTCATGTAGAAAATAATGAGATGTAACTGTATCTTATAAAAACATATTCTTGCTGTCTTAGTATCATTGTACTTGATTGCTTTCCCTATTCAAAGATGATACTTTTACTGGAATTTACTTTCAGAGTTCAAGGTTGGAAATATTAGGGTGTGCAGAGCCTGGAGGACCTTGCACAATGAATATTTTAGATAGTAGACCAAATTGAAATTATAAATTAACAGAATTGAAGAAAGGTCGTTGTTTATTCTGTTCACTTAATGTTACCTCTTTTCTGGATAAAATGCACACAGATTTTTGATAACCTTAAAAACCTGGATTATTACATAGTGTTTTGTAGTCAGATTTTTAAATTTTAAGATGTTGGACATAGCTTTCTGTGTTGTATTTTCCTGCATCACTTTTGTTGTTGTATGGTATTATTTGGATTTATCATAAATTATATAGAGGTAATGCAGTTGTTAGCTCCCTTGTTGATAGACATTTAGCTTTTTTTTTTCTTTCTAAGTTTTCATTATTATAAACAAATATTCTTACACAACATCTGATATATCCTTAGGATAAATTCTTATAAGTGGAACTGCTCGGTCAGATGGATAGAGCAGATTTGAGGCTTTTCTACATATTGCCAAATTGCTTCAGGAAAGTTGATACCAGTGGGAGTAGGGTATGAATGACCATTTTCTCATTCTGAGTATAATAGTTAATAGGTTTTTTTCTCTTTCGTTTTGTTTTTTTTTGGCCAGTATGATTGTCAAAGATTTTCAACTCACCATTTTAAATTGCATTTTGATAATTACTAGTGAGTTTGGACATTCTGTTAGTGGCTCTTTTTACTAGTCAGGTGACTCAGGGTAAGGAACAGATGCTGTATGCTTTCTGTCACATTTCATTTTTAGCTTTTTTAAAAAAATATAAGTTAATTTATTTATTTATGGCTGTGTTGGGTCTTTGTTTCTGTGCGAGGGCCTTCTCCAGTTGCAGTGAGCGGGGGCCACTCTTCATCGCGGCTCGCGGGCCTCTCACTGTCACGGCCTCTCCCGTCGCGGAGCACAGGCTCCAGACGCGCAGGCTCAGTAGCTGTGGCGCACGGGCTTAGTTGCTCCGCGGCATGTGGGATCTTCCCAGACCAGGGCTCGAACCCGTGTACCCTGCATTGGCAGGCAGATTCTCAGCCACTGCGCCACCGGGGAAGCCCGGGGAAGCCCTCATTTTCAGCTTTCAGTGGCCGTTATATTTTTTACAGTGTGACCTCCTTATAGTCCTGGTGGCCCAAGAGCCACATACTGGCTTTGCCCCTTGCCCACTGAGCCCTAGGCTCACCGTGGACCCATCACTGAGCTGAGGATGGGGTGACGTGTGTGAAAGACTGTACTTAGGCTGCACGTAGCTTGACATCACATCATCCTTATTCTTTTGGACTCCTAATTGTGATCTTTGCAATACCTTGCCTCGCTGTGTGAATACCCTGTCAATTTGCAGTCAGTACAGTTCAGGGTCAGCTGACTAGCTATGTTACAGGATTACATTTGTGGTTGCTGTGGATTACACATTGGACCTTTGAAAAACCGAGAGTGTAGTTTTTAGCAAACCGTTTGCTGCTAAGCGGCTCGTTGGCACTTCGGTAAACTTCAGTATATGTTGAATGCTGTCACTGCTCAGTTAGACCTTGATTTGAACTAGAACTTGATACTATATTAATGCTGTCTTTTGACAGCTGGGCTCCGAAAAGATATATTTGTCTTTTTAATTAATCTGTCAGTGATTTTAAAGGAGCAAAGTCACCTATTTCAGCAATACATTGCCTGGAAAATGTTTTGTAAGCGAAAGTCCTTCCTCTGTACAGTCAATAAGAAATTTCCTCCACTGCCTGAAGAGAATGACATTCAAGGAAAGAGACTGAATTGAGAAAAGAGACATTACAGAGAGAAAATGTAAGGTTACAGAGAAATAAGGCAGATGAAATTCTGAAAGTAGGCAGTTTGTAGGTTACTGGTAATACTCCATAAGTAGCCACTATTTCTTAATTTCCTGTTATTAGCTGTTTGGGGGCAGTGAATGTCTTTTCCTCTTTTTTTTTTTTTTAACCAATTAATGAGCTGATTTACCAATTTTTACTGTATCTACCTCTCATAGTGAATATTATTAGAGCATCTGTTGTCAAACAGTGAAATTATAAGATTTAGTCTAATTTTGTTTAAAAGATGGAAGATCTTATGTGGAAACCTCTACTGTAAGAGCCGATCTTTTGAAGATTGGGAAATTCTAATCAATTTTGTTCCATTTCATTTTTAACAGAAGTGGGCTGAAATTCTTCAGCATTACGGCTGTGAAAATCTTTGGTTGGTTTTATTGCTTGGTTTCACAATACTGAATTTTTACCATCATGTTCCTTTTTACTAAGTTATCATTCTTATGGTTAAAATGTTTTATATTCTTCAATTTAGAAGCCATTTGGAAATAGCATCAACAGATATAACGGGGAGCGTGAGCACTTAGAGAGGAATGACATACCTCACAAAAACACACAGGTACAAAGGGGTTCATTTTCCTCTCAGGTAATTTTTTTCCTTGTTAAAATGACTTTCTCTAAAGAAGCACATTGAAAACCATAATTTTTCTTAGAATCTTTTCCAAGATTCTGTCCTTAAATTAAGACTGAGTATAATTTAACAAATTTCTTCTTATTAGTGTATATGGCTACATTAAGATGCTGAATTAGTTACTGTGGTAGCATTAATGATACTTACTGACTACAGATATTTAATACTTTTTACTTTTTAAATAGGAAAAATTCCCTTTGTCACAAGAGAGTAGTTATATACCTACACAGTATAGCCTTCATCCAAGAAGAGAAGAGGTCAAATTAAAAGAAATAGATGCAAAGGAAGAAAAAACTGCTACAAAAGGACCTACGTCGTTGAGAACCTTTGAAGTGACAGCCACACGGCAGAAGGACTTAGAATTTGGAGGAGTACCTGGTAGGCATCGGAACCGGCCTAGGGAGGGCAGGCAGGGTAGGCAAACGCTAGTTGCTATGAAGTGAGCAGGAAAGGGCTTTCTCCGAGGAAATCTGAAGGCGGCCAGGTAGTGAGCCAGGTGGGAGCCTGGGGAAGAGTTTTCAGTCAGAAGGAACAGCAGGTGCAAAGGCCTGAGTAGGAGCATTTTTGAGGGTTTATCGTAGAGTAGAAAGGGTGCCATTGTGGCTCTATTGAAAACTTTTAGCAATCTTTTCATAGGCTCTGAGCAAAGAAGCGCAAAGAAGTGACGAAAGCAAGCTTGGTGTGACTGTTGTATATAGGAAGGACGGTGAGCTATTCGTGACTGGGAAATCTGCCAATCATCAGATCTCCGTGACAGGGCCTGGCTTGGCAGTAGCACTGGGAATAAGCTGCATGCCTCCAGTGGGTTCATGGTGTCTACCCTACCTGTTAGACAGGTTGCTTTTGAGGGTCAAAGATCTGAAGCATTCAGAGGCTTGGAGTTATTAAGTGGGTGGAGCTGGTGAGGTCTTATGACTTAGTAAGAGAAAGTACTTCTTGGTTAAATGGTTCAGAATCCTGCGTGGCTTAACTGCTTTGTATTTTGTAATTTATAACTTGGCTAACTGAATCTGTTAAAGATGGTGTCCAGCATCGCTTAAAAGTCTGTGCACATGTAACGTGAATGTGATACTATTTTAATTGTTAGAAACTTAGGGGTATAAAGTTTTTTGTTCTTTAAAGATGAGACAGATAGTTTTCAGATGTTCCAGTCTTCAGTTTGCTGGAGTTTCAACATGTTTGCTCCCATAGTGGCTGGATTTTAAATGTTTTAGAGCTTGGTTTCCGAGGTGGAATTTAGCTCTTCAGTGCTGGGCGTTTGCCGTTTTACTACCTTCACGCCTGTGGTTGCTTTCCCACAGGATGTGACAGGTAGAGTTAAGACTTTCTAACGATGCATTAGAAATTGGTTTCAAACAGCTAGCCAGACTTGAGTTCTGACCTTAGAAATTCAAGTGATCTTTGGAAAAAATTAAAATAAAACAACCTGGATTGAAATTAGAGCCTTGAATGTTCACTAATTATTTGCAGGTGTTTTTCTCATCACGCTTGGCCTGCCTGCTTTCCTCTTCCTGTTGCTGTTGATGGGTAAACAGGAAGAGCCCAGTCTTCTGAATTTCCCGCCTCCTCTGCCAGCTTTGTACGATTTATGGGAAACCAGGGTATTTGGGGCCTACCTCCTCTGGTTTTTCCTTCAGGCTCTGTTCTACTTACTGCCGATTGGGAAGGTAAGGGTTTGTTGGTGGGGCATATGGTATTATGAGATTTTCTTCCCCTCGTTCCCATGTTTATATAAAGACGTTTATAGTAGTTTTAAGGTTAAAAGCTGTCCTTGGTCATAACTACCCAAACTTACTTAGTTTTAGTTTGTTAATCGTTTACTCTTGTATTCTGTAACACATGCTTATTAAGCGAAACTTAAAGAATCTGATTGAGGGTTCTTGTGTAACTTTCCAAACCAAATAGAGAAGAATAAGCCATTTTTCAAAATAGTCTGACTAATGGTAGAGAGGTGGCTGGGAAAAAAAAATTCCCTCTCACTATATGTCATTTCAGATGCAGAATTTTAAATTACCAGTTGATAAGCTACTGAGCTCAATGGTCTTTAGTCTGTATCTTTTACTTTTTTTTTTTTTTCTTTTTTTAATATGATGAGTTTCTGATTTTCATCTCTTTTAGAAATTTGTTGTCTGGACCACTGAATGTTCTTTTCAGACTCATGCAGTGTCTTTAAAACTTGTCCTCATTGCTAAGTGTAGTGTTTTCTTCTTTCATTAGAATACTCTACTTGGATATATTTAAAAGAACATGAGATTCCCTAATCAATAAATAATTCATTTAAAGATCTTGTTCTTAGAGCTTTGCAAGTTTGCCAACTGTAAACCAAAGGATCAGTTTTATTAGGGGTGGCAAATGCCAGTGATAGGAGGATAGAGCTGCAGACTTGAAATACTTTGGAACCTCACCATAACATTGGCTCTAGAGAGGATTCTTGTGATGTGAACCTTCAGGTATTTTTGTGATAAGGCTCTAAAGTAAAAAAATCACAAATTCAGATAAACTCAGGTAAAGCTAGTTCAAACTAGATAATATTTATTGAGAAAAGCAGTTTTGATGGTTAAATATATATATATATGTCTGTATCTATATCTATATCTATATAGCTATATATCTATTTTTTTCCCACAGACTAAAACCCAGCGCAGTAGTTGTTAGATACCTTTAATAGATAAGGATCATTTGAAATTAGCCTGTGGGGTTTTGCTAATCCTGTAATCTCAAACAGATACTACATTTCTCCTGGGTTCCCTTTCATAGCTTATGAAAGGGTAAAGTAGTTTGGCCTAAGACAAGTGATACCATATTAGTATTTTACAATTTAGAATGAATAGCACCATTTCTGAATAGTTATTTTGGGGAGTAAAATGTAGCTGCCATTGGGCAAGTGGACTTTTTGTTTTAACTCATCCTGTTCAAGTACTGTGTTTCTTGAGTACCTTTTATATGGGGATGCTGTGGGTGATGCAGATGAAGAGAGGAAATGGTCCAGTGGACATGCTCTCGGTCTCTTGTTGGAGATAAAAGAATCACATGAAATGATTGAATAACTAAGTGAGCGTATACGTATAAATAGCAGAGCAAGTAAGTCTATGAGTCTGTATCATCAAATAGCACATTGGGCCTTGGGATTGGGTAAGTGAGGTTGAACCCGATTGAAAGGATGACACAAACATGAGATAGTGGAGTTGTTTTCTGCTTCGTAAGCAGTGGGGAGTCACTGAAGGGTTTTGAGCTGGAGAACGGCTAGATGTACAGGTTTTTGAAAACACATCTTAGTCTTGTGGTGGCACATGGGATCATTGGGGAGAGTGGCTATTGCAATAGTCTCAGTACACGGAGAAGTCATTGCTAGATTTGTATTTGAGATAAATTCCTGAAGGTGGAATTACTTTACCTAAGGGTGTGCCATGAAGACTTTTGAGACTTGTTACTAAAGTTTCCTACTAAAAGGTGATCCTCCTTGGGCATGTTGAAATTTAGGTGATTTTACAAGACATAGATATCATGGTAAAGTGTTGTGCTTTTTAAATTTTAAATTAAAAAAAAAAAAACCTTTTCTTTTAAGGTTGTAGAAGGAACACCTCTTACTGATGGAAGAAGACTCAAGTACAGATTAAATGGTGAGTTTTTTTTGTTTTTTTGTTTTTTTTCAAGTCTCAAATTGATGACTTAATAGCTCAAACTTTTGGGTGCTGCACTCTTTAAACTGTCAAAGCTGATTATGCCAGAGCAGTAAATAGTAAATTTCTCTCAGTAGTCCGAAGAGCATGCAAATAAACTGCTCGCACCTGCAGCCAATATGTCAAAATTATGCCACGTTAAGTAACAAGCCACTCAGTCACTGTTTTCCGCTCTCCAGTTTTATTTTCTTAATAGCATTTATCACTCATTGAAGCAATTTTGACTATGTATTTCATCATCCTGAGTCATCCCCATGGCCTAAGAAGTTCTGCACTGATGGCGGGCTTCCTGGCCACTCCTGCCCTCCGGAGCTCTTGCTCTTTTGCTCCAGCCACTGGCCTCCGGGCCGTCTCTAGGCTACATTCTCAGTGCTTTTGCCTGGAAGACTTTCCCCCAAAGTGTCGGCTGCTTCATCCCTGACGTGTCTCTGCTCAGAGGAGCCCTCAGATCCCTTTCTTTCCTTTACCCTGCTTTATTTTCCTGTATGACAGGTCTTCCTGACATCAGTGTACTTGTCTCTTCACTGGGATCTCCCCACTAGAAGGTGGCTTGTGGGCAGGGACTTGGCTGTGTTCATTGTGGTACCCTTGGTGCCAGCAACGGGACTGGCCTGTAGGAGGCGCTTGTTGGTAGGAGCCCTGAGTGGTCGGAGTGGAAGTCTCGATGAGTATCTCAAGAAGTGGGCATGGTCCCTCTTGACGTGGGCACCTCCTGGGCTAGGAGTGTGTGCTGAGTAAGAGGAACAGTCCACCTCTGGCACGTGAAGACTTGGACAAAGTACAGTGAACCTGCTTTTAAGAAATACGTGTATAGTGTACTCACCCTTAAATGATTTTCCGTTTTAACTAGATTGGGTAGACTGTTTTCCTTTTCTTGGGAATTATATTGTAAATTTTAATTCTTGGCCTGTTTTCATCCTATCACTTCTCACCTTTTGAACTGTGGATGCTTATTTCAGTGACTCATCTAGCATCCACTGTATCTGAAATCACCTGACTGGGCTCTAAAAGGGAAGCCAGAGGTATTTTAGATGACTGCCTCTTGTGCCAAGTGGGTGAGGCGTTGAACCTAGCTCAGCGCCTGACCCGTGGTAGGTGCTTAGCACTGACTTGCTGCTACTGTCAGATACTTTGTTTACTCTTTTTTTTTTTTTTTTTTTTTTTTTTGTGGTACGCGGGCCTCTCACTGTTGTGGCCTCTCCCGTTGCGGAGCACAGGCTCCGGACGCGCAGGCTCAGCGGCCATGGCTCACGGGCCCAGCCGCTCCGCGGCATGTGGGATCTTCCCGGACTGGGGCACGAACCCGTGTCCTCTGCATCGGCAGGCGGATTCTCAACCACTGCGCCACCAGGGAAGCCCTACTTTGTTTACTTTTACCAGATTCCTTGCTGCTGGAACCAGGTTTAGAATCTCCAAGGCACCCTCTCTCCTGCACCTTGCGGCCTCAGTGAGGCCAAGTCTGGGGAGGGGTGGGGGTGTTCCCTTTGGGCCATCAGGTCTGTCGCTGTTCTTCGTGTTTTGTGGGCTTCTCTCTAGGTACCCACTTACTTCTCGTCTAAGTGCTCTTCTTTTCTGTTTTTGCTTCCCTTTGAGGGCGTGGCTCACTTGGAGGCTGAGAACAGGGGTACTGGGCCCGGAGCTATCGGAGCAAAAAGCAGGCAGTGGCTGAACTAGTTGCTTGATCCTTCCTTTGAAAATTTCCTCGTTACTCTGGTTCTAGTATTACGAGATTTTACCATCATCAACTAAGGAGAGTCCTAAGACATTTTGTATAATTTAATCCACGTAGGCTAGAGAGCAAGAAACTGCTTCATCTACCTTCTTTTTCTTTAATATTCATAAATTTTATGAGCATTAAATGAAGGCTTTACAAAGTTAAAGAAAAAGTTTAAAAAGTTAAAAGTTACTCTTTGGAGTAAACCTGACACTGTGGGAAATGTGGATTTAAGTAGTAAATTAGAGGTGACCATTTGACTTTACAAAAGCTTTGGTTTTAGAATTCTTATAGAAATAACACCTGCGTCTTTTCTGTGTTAGACGGTTTTTATCCAAATGTGATTTGACTGCTTACTCAGAGAACAGTTTCTGCAGGCACTCAGCTCCTGTTAGGAAAACTGTGTCTTGGGTCCAAAGAAAGAGCAGCCAGTACACTCAGCTTCTGTCTGTTGAGCCATAGCAGGGCTAGCTCGGAACAGGAGTTCCTCTTGTGGGGCCTTGTGGGTGCTTTTGACTTTGGAATGAACATCTGTAGGCCTGGCAGTCCCTCCCTGACGTCGGCGCTCGGCTGGTCCCCTCAGTCTCCTGCCTGGCCCTGGGGAACATTTGGGTCGTGGCCTCTTCTTTGAGGGCAGGGTCTTGAGGTCTTTGTTTGGGCGGTAGAGTATGACCAGGATCCTTTGAAACCCTTATTGATAAGTTATTTGGGGTAAAAATATTTATAATTTATAACCACTGACATTGCCCTAAAGGCTTTAAAATGTGTGTTTGGCCCACCTCTGTCAATAATTAGCCATCTGACTTTGGCCTGAGGGGTTTGGATTATGTGAATTTTGAGGTTCTTTTCAGCTTTTTCATAGTGAATTTCTGCGCACTTCTTTTCAACTCTCTCTTCATTAAAAGCAGATGACTGTTCACAATGAAAAATAATAACTTAAATGTGTGAGAATATTTCACAGATTGTGTGCGAGATAAGGCATCTGTATCGAAGACTGCTGACCTCAGGGGCACTGCTCGTTCATATATATTTGTGTGTGTTTGTAGCCTGAATAATGAAACTAAGATTTTACAAAATAATGTTGTATTATTTTATAACGGCGTAAAGCTCATGTGAACCCTGGGTTAACATTAATTTTTTGCCCTCCCCCACCCCTTTCTTTTCAAGGATTCTACGCTTTTATCCTGACATCTGCGCTCGTCGGAGCATCTTTCTTCTGGGATGTAGAGCTTTATTATGTGTACAATCATTTCCTTCAGTGTGCACTTGCAGCCACTGTTTTTTCTGTGGTCTTGAGTGTTTATCTCTACGCCAGGGCTTTGAAAGCGCCCCAGGATGAACTGTCGCCGGCCAGCTCTGGTGAGCAGTGTTAGAATGTGGGTCCCGCAAATGCCTCCCACACCCTCAGCCCACTGGCCCCCCAGCATCTGTTTCTAGGCTTTCATAGAATTCTCTTCTAGCTTCAGTTTATGAGAGATGAAGAGAAATAGGAAAAAAAAAAAAAAAAAAAAAGGTGAAAAAATTTAGAGAAAAATAAAAGGAAGAAAATCTGATTTTTTTTCTCCTCGTGCTTTCCTATTTGTTTCTTCTTCCTTTTTTAGTCACTTGATGACAGTAAGACATTTTAACAACTTACAGCATTTTAGTAACATTAGTATTATAACAATTTAGGACAAATATTTTTTGTCCAAAATAGTAAACATCCTTTAAAAAAAACAAACAACAAATAATAGAGATTACAAATTGGTTGATTCTAACCTAAAGTACTTAAACATTAAAAAAAAAATTAAGTGGCTTATTTTTAAAATTGTGAGTCTACATTTTAAAAAGCTCTAGTTCCCTCAAAATCTAGGAATCTGGCCCCATAGGCCCCATGCCTATAGCAGCATGGATGTTTCCAGATGGGGTCAGCATCCCCTGCCCCCTGTGTCCTCACGGCCCCTCTTGGCTCTCACCGCCATGCCTTTCCTCGCTGGCTGTTTGCCAGGCTCCTGGAGGTGATTGAACTGTGACCCTGGAGAGTGGACAGCAGTGCAATTTTAAAGCCTCATAATTGGGTTGGGAATACTGTTTGGATAAGGACTTTTCCCTTCATAGGAAATGCTGTCTATGATTTCTTCGTTGGCCGTGAGTTAAATCCTCGCATTGGTACTTTTGATCTCAAATACTTCTGTGAATTACGCCCCGGATTGATTGGATGGGTATGTCTTTTTTTTTTTTTTTTTTTTTTTTACTTTCAATTCAGTAGTACAAATTAGTCTTGCATTTAGAAAGGATTGTAGACAATGTTAAAGTAAGCTGTGGGTGGTATGTTTTTAGGAATAATCACAGCGTTGCATAAATCTGTCTACTTAAAATATTTTCTTGCTGTAAATATAGTCCAGAGGGTTAAGGTGCCCTGTTACAGGTTATTAAACATTAAAAGAGTTTGTTTCATTTTGATTATATCAGTTTATGTTTATGTAGGAAAATAATAGTGTATGAATTAAGAAAAAATGTATTTTCCTCCCCTTTAAAAATGTATTTTGACTTAATTTTAGACTTGTTCGAGAGTTGCAAAAATAAAGAGTTCCTTCATAACCACTCTCCCCGATGTTAACATCCGGCAGAACCGTAGTATAGTCATCAAAACCAGCAATTAAAAAGGAAAAAAACCCACAAATTAACATTTTTACAGTAGTGTTAATTAAATCCCTAGACCTTATTTGAGTTTCACCAATGTTTCATGCTGTTGGCCTTTTCCTGTTCCAGAATCCTCTTCAGGGTCCGGCAGTGCCTTTATTTGTTATTTGGCCTTAGTCTCCTCTAGTCTGTAACAGTTGCTAGTCTTTCCTTGTCTCTCATGACCTTGACACTTTTGAAGACACTGGTCACTTATTTTGTAAGAGTGTCCTTCGGTTTGGGTTAGTCCAGCGTTTTCTCATGATTGGAGTGAGTTATACGTCTTTGGCAAGAACACCACAGAATAAGTGTCCATCTCGGTGCATCTTATCAAGGGACTCCTGAGGTTGATATCACTGATGGTGGCTTCTCGGTAAGGTGGTGTCTGCAGCTTTCTCAGCTGGGAAGTTACCACCTTTCTCTCTGTAGAAACTGTACCTGCCCCTTTTGTTTCAGGTGGTCATTAACCTGGTGATGCTTTTGGCTGAGATGAAGCTACAGGAGCGCACTGTTCCATCCTTAGCGATGATTTTGGTTAACAGTTTCCAGCTCTTGTATGTGGTGGATGCTCTCTGGAATGAGGTAATTAATTTTAAGAGCTTTGGAGTCAGATGGTGTCGAGTGTGGGTGATTGACCTGACTCCTCTGAGCCTCAGCTTCTTACACACAAAGTGAGGAGAATATAACCTGCCTGCAAGGCTTGTGAGGATTAAATGAGTTGTGGATCCACGTGACGCATTGAGCTGACGCACAGTGAGCACTGACAGAGGGTGGGTGTCGAGAACTTTGGTGATACTTCCGTGTATATCAGCTGCTCTGTCAGGTACTAAATATTTAAGATCTGTGGATCTTGGCTTTGTGGGTGTGACCGATTCACATAAATAAAACTTTATTTATATGAATTAATTAACATTAATTTCTTAGTGATTCTATCCGATGAAAATGGATGGACAGATTAGCATCAAATTAAGATAGTGTTTTTTGGATTGTCAGGGGGCAGATAGTTCTCAAATAAAGGGGGAGATGTTTTATTGTTGGTGTTTCGGAATAAAAGAGTAGCTCTAATTAGATGGATATAAAACCAGAAATCATGATACATTGAGGAAACCAGTTTAAATAAAGCTAATTTCCTAACACTTGGCTCTTCTCATACGTTGATGCATCATCAGTTTTTTCTGCTACTTGAAGATGGTAAATGTTTGCTAATCTCGGTCTCACCTAACTATATTCCTCTTGAAAATAATTTCTTCCTTGGGTCTGTTTTACAACTGTTTTATCGTTTACTGTTATCTTTGTCATCATCTTCTCCGAATTCCAAGTTGAGTTTTCTTTCAGTTTGGAAAAAAAAAAAAATTGGCAGCCCTATGTCATAATGTTACAAAATAAATTTTCTTGGCAGTCTGTTGACATTTTGAGAGAAGGTCCATCTCCTTTAAGGTGTTTTTTAAAAACTGTCTTATTTGGTCATATTCCGTCAAAATGACTTTGAAAGCTTGATATTGATTTGTTGATAACCTTCCTTTCCTTTGGGAGGAGATTAGGGCCTTTTTGAGGTAAACAGACCTCCAGTGCAAGTAGCCACATTTGGATTCTTGTTGATCTCCTGCCACTGAACACAGATCTGGGCTCAGCCTTAGAAGCTGCAGAGGTTGTGGGAGCATCTGATACAGAGTCCTTTGAAAATTCCAGGTCAACTCAAAATTAGACATGCTTTTGAAATTAAAAAAACAACATCCCAATTCTTGTAAATGCACTTAGTCTTTCCAGTTGTAGGTCTTTCTTTGATTATGTAAGAAAGGGCTCATAAGAAGATGGTAGGTTACTTTTACAAGTCAGATGATATTTCCTCTGTTGCTTTATCACCTCAGAGATTTTTTTTTTTTAACTTCCTGTCTGGAAGCTTTTCAGAGATGAGTAATTTCTTCCTTCTGGTGTTCTGTCGTGTCCTGGTAGTCACTTTTGAAGTGACTTAGAAATTCATATTTTCTAGAGATTTAAACAAACATTGATTTCTGTTAATTAACAGAAAATGTTTGTATTTTAAGGCAAAACTGTTAAGGCAGTTTCTCACCAGGGGTAGTGGATTAAAGTTGGGAAGTTATTTTTTAAAATATGTTATCAGTATCTCAGCCAGATTATAGTAGGCTTCTTGAAGAAAGGACTTGATTTTACGATTTTCTTTAGTATCTGGCACACTTTCGGGCAATTAGTAGATGCTTAATGATTTTCGTATTAGATTGGGTGATAGAAATTCTTCTACGTGTCCACGTGCCACTCCTTAGAAAATGGAGAATGCGCGCGTAAATATAAATGACCCTCCTGTGAGCCTCCGCCGGCTGTCTGGCAAATCCCCTGAGGCCCCAGGAACTGGGTAGGGCTGAGGGTTCTGCCCCTGCTGGCACCAGCTCTTTATACCTTGTCCCTCACTCACTGCCCACTCCCGTGTGCCCTGTGGTTACCACTGGTCTGCTCTTGTACCTGCTCGCGTGTGCATAAGGATAGGTGCTCTTGACTAGAGGGTGAACCAAAGGGCCTGGAGTTGTTACATCCATTTTTCTGTTCCATGGTCCTTTCGCTTGCTTTCTGGGAAAAAAATGCATTTTGGAGATTATCACTCGTTTTCTTTAACCTAGAATATTGAGTTTTTAAAAAAAATTTTAATTTTATTGGAGTATAGTTGATTTACAATGTTGTGTTAGTTTCAGGTGTGCCGCGAAGTGATTCAGTTATACGTATATTCATTCTTTTTTAGGATCTTTTCTCATATAGGTGATGTTCCCTGTGCTATACAGTAGGTCCGCGTTGGTTTGATTCTTCAGCAGAGCTTACTTATACTTGCTAATTTTTCTAGTCAGGGGTGAGTACTGGTGTCAGAGGCAGATTAGAGATGCCCTTGGGCAGGGCCGTCTCCACTTCCAGAGCCGGGCCTGCAGGTTTCTGGTCCAGGGGGATCTGGCTGCTGGCTTGCGCTGACCAAATCCACAAGAGAGTGAGTGCGTTCAGGTCCTGATTTACCCTGAGCAGCGAGGCAGGCATTTTCCCATGTTGCCGGGTAGTGTGGAAAAGCTACACGAAAAGCCAGGTTGCTATCAGAAGTTAGGTTGGTGCATGTGTGCTGGGTGCAGGGGTGGCAGGTGGAAACCCGTGCTCCCCGCCTTCCATCTTCTAGTCTAGTGGCAAGAGTCGCTTATTTACAGGACAGTCCCACGGTCGCTCCAGGCTTCAGCGGGTGGTGGGTGGTGGCATCTGAGAAGTGCCTTGTCTAGGGGGAGGGTTGAGGAAAGCAGCACGGGCGAGGCTTCAGCTGAAGTTGGAGTGGGGTGTTCCAGGAAGAGGCGTGGAGGCACAAGGGGCGTTGGCAGCTCTGTTGTTTCAGGATCGTGGAGGGAGAGGGTAGAGCGACAGGAGAAGAACAGAATGATACACGTGCCGAGGGAACCAGATCCCCACTCCCACTTTAAAATGGTTTTGGTTGGTGTACTTTCCCTTAGCCCTTTATAAATTTGACTGTAAGCTAGAACTTTATTTGAATGCTTTAAACATAGAAGCTTTTGTCCCCCAAACTTTAAGAAAAACTTTTCCCCCTCTTCACACCCTTGTAGGAAGCACTGTTGACAACCATGGACATTATCCATGACGGGTTTGGATTCATGCTGGCTTTTGGAGACTTAGTGTGGGTGCCATTTACCTACAGCTTCCAAGCCTTTTATTTAGTCAGTCATCCAAATGAACTGTCTTGGCCAATGGCTTCTCTAATCATTGCTCTGAAACGTGAGTATTAACCTCCAGTCTCTGTGTATTAAATATTGTGTGCCGAGTCTGTTGTGCTGTGGTATCTACATACTTATAGCGTGCCCTTTTATTTATTTTTTATTTTTTTATTTTTTTCAAGTCTGAATGGCTCTTTTTATTATAATAAATGGATAAATAACCACTTAGTCCCAACAACCCAATTAAGTACGAAGTAACCAAGTTCATGTTTATAAAAGGGACAAATATGGCAGAGTCATGTAAAAGAAAATGCTATGATACACTGGGAGCAGTTATTTAGCAATAAGACACAACTACAGATCTTATCAGAATGAGGTGACTGAGAAAAGCAAGGCTGATGAGAGGGAAGGACAGAAGACACAGACATAATAAGATATCATCTTAGGTAGCAGAAGGCGTCTGGAGAACGGGGCTCGATGCTAGCTCTGACACTAGCTGTGTATTTGTGTACAGGTTACTTGTTTTCTCTGAACCTTGAGCTCTTTTGGAAAATCAGGATTGAATTTTAGTCTTTCCTGGACCTTTTTTTTTTTTTTTTTTTTAACATCTTTATTGGAGTATAATTGCTTTACAATGGTGTGTTAGTTTCTGCTGTATAACAAAGTGAATCAGCTATACGTATACCTATATCGCCGTATCTCCTCCCTCTTGCGTCTCCCTCCCACCCTCCCTATCCCACCCCTCTAGGTGGTCACAAAGCACTGAGCTGATCTCCCTGTGCTATGCGGCTGCTTCCCACTAGCTGTCTGTTTTACATTTGGTAGTGTATATATGTCCATGCCACTCTCTCACTTTGTCCCAGCTTACCCTTCCCCCTCCCTGTGTCCTCAAGTCCATTCTCTGCGTCTGCGTCTTTATTCCTGTCTTGCCCCTAGGTTCATCAGAACCATCTTTTTTTTTTTTTAGATTAACCATATGTGTTAGTATATGGTATTTGTTTTTCTCTTTCTGACTTACTTTACTCTGTATGACAGACTCTGGGTCCATCCACCTCACTACAAATAGTTCATTTTCATTTCTTTTCATGGCTGAGTAATATTCCATTGTATATATGTGCCACATCTTCTTTATCCATTCATCTGTTGATGGATGCTTAGGTTGCTTCCATGTCCTGGCTATTGTGAATAGAGCTGCAGTGAACATTGTGGTAAATGACTCTTTTTGAATTATGGTTTTCTCAGGGTTTATGCCCAGTAGTGGGACTGCTGGGTCATACGGTAGTTCTATTTTTAGTTTTTTAAGTTACCTCCATACTGTTCTCCATAGTGGCTGTATCAACTTACATTCCCACCAACAGTGCAAGAGGGTTCCCCTTTCTCCACACCCTCTCCAGCATTTATTGTTTGTAGATTTTTTTGATGATGGCCATTCTGTCCGGTGTGAGGTGATACCTCATGGTAGTTTTGATTTGCATTTCTCTAGTGATTAGTGATTAGCGTGCCCTTTTAAATGGCCATGATTGGCTCAAGTTTGAAGTAATCTGTGACGGATGAGTTGAGTAATAAAAAGATTCTTGCATCTTACAAAGAGAATGGATGTTTCTTTCTTGGGTTCTCAGTGGTTCTTTAAACATAATTTTAAACAAACCATTTGGTTTTAAAATTTATTAAATTTAGTTTAAAATAATAAGTTAATGTACAATTTTATTGTCTTAGTAATGATTCATTTTTTCTGTTGAGTGCCTGCTTTTTCTGGTAGCACCTTAAAAAGTAGGAAGACTGGTCTTGCCTTCCTAGAGCTTGCATTCTAACAGGAGAAATCAGACGCTCAGACACTGCATTGAGGAGTAGGAAGAGTCTAGAGAGGAGGGACTTACAGACCAAATGTGATGGAGTTTAAGGTAGAGAGTGCGTCTCTCGGGGGGAGCATCAGTGTAAACTCATTGGAGGATATGGTGTAGTGGGGAAAAGTGGGATGGGGGGGTAGATACATGGGACAGAGGGAACCGCTTGGCCAGGGTGGATGCTGGAGAAGAGTGAGGAGCACACTTTGGCCGGGTGCTCGTGGGTTAGCTTCAGGATGGCTTTTCTTTCGTTTCACTGTGGGTTAAACACCTCTGCCAGAGGGAAGGCAGGGAAAATTAGCACTGGACTTCAAATATTGCTAGTTTTGCTACACTAATCAGTATTTATGGTAGAAGAAGAAATTCAAGCTATTGGTTGAAATGAAGATTTAGTTTCTTCATTGGTTTGGTTAAACGTGCCTGTGTGTTATTCAAGACAGGATATGTGTATTTTACAGTTAAGCTAAAAATAGGGAGTAGAGTTATTTCTTACTACTTTATTGAGGACTGATAATAAATAGTGATGTGTCAGGGCCTCTTAATTTTGACATTTTGGAATTTGAAATAAAGCTACCAACTTGGAGGCTTACGGTGGGATTCAGCATATATTTATGTGCAAGTTGTTCTGGTGCAGATTCTGAGCTATAGTTTTATTAATAAAGCATTCATGTTGTGGCCAGTAGGTATCATAACTAACAGATGAACTCCAGTATTGATTTTATTGTAATGTGGGCTGCATTAGATTTTATTCATGGATGTAACTATATTTGTTAGTTTTGCCTTCTAGGTAGATGATCAAAGCTGTATGATAGTGAGATACCAGGATCATATCTTCTTTTGACCTTCTAAGATTGAGAGGTTTTGAATTGTTAAGAAATCAAACTATTCTGTACTTTGGACATTTCCTTGGAGCACAGGAATAATTTCTAAATGAAATTACAGATGCTTTTAAATAAAGATTATATCTAAATTGTTAACAAATGAAATTTTTAAAAAATTACAGTGTGTGGATTTGTAATCTTCCGATGTGCAAATTCTCAGAAAAATGCATTCCGGAAAAATCCCACTGATCCAAAGCTTGCACGTAAGTATTGGTTTATATTTATAGTATTTATACCACATAAAGATTTTATGTCTGTCTAGAGATCATTAAAAATGTATTTTTATTTTTGTATAGATTTAAAAACCATCCATACTTCAACAGGAAAAAATCTTCTCGTTTCTGGATGGTGGGGTTTTGTTCGCCATCCCAATTACTTGGGTGATCTCATCATGGCCCTGGCGTGGTCCCTCCCATGTGGTAAGCATTTAAGAGGAGAACTGATTTGATTGACTCTTTCTCCGGCCACCGCAGGATGTGTGTGTGCTCGTTGGGTCTGGGTGTCGCCTTTTGGAGGTTTGGGTTGCCCGTTCCCCATCTGGGTGCTGCGCTTTTGTGTATCCAGCACCTCATTCATCCAGCGTCTGAGAGGAATTAGGAATTCACAGAGCCCGAAGTTTTACTCTAAACTTCTGCAAGCAAAATTTTAAGTTTTACACTGTGCCTGGTAGCTTTTTTTCTAAGAAGAACACGTAGAAATTAACTTTCTATTCGTGACTCAGTGTACGTAGATTCTGAAAAACTTCGGTTCTGAAGAAGAAGAAAAGGCGCGCTCTGTTTTGTTTGTGTCCGTGTCAGCCCTGCCCGCCCTGCCCCACACTGCTGGCCTGCCGTCCTCTTCCCGAGCACTGGCGGGGAGGAAACGGGGAGATTTGCTTTAAATACAGAGGTTCTGATTTTTTTAAAAAGTTATTCATTCATTCATTCATTCATGGCTGCGTTGGGTCTTCGTTGCTGTGCACAGGCTTTCTCTAGTTGCGGCGAGCGGGGGCTATTATTCATTGCAGTGCGCGGGCTTCTCCTTGCCGTGGCTTCTCTTGTTGCGGAGCACGGTCTCTAGGTGCGTGGGATTCAGTAGTTGTGGCACGTGGGCTCAGTAGTTGTGGCTCGTGGGCTCTAGAACGCAGGCTCAGTAGTTGTGGCGCACAGGCTTAGTTGCTCCACGGCATGTGGGATCGTCCCAGACCAGGGCTCGAACCCGTGTCCCCTTCCTTGGCAGGTGGATTCTTAACCACTGTGCCACCAGGGAGGTCCCCAGAGGTTCTGATTTTGAAGGATTGTTAAGGTGGATTAATCACTGTTCTCTGAATAGCTTTTAATTCAAATACTACCTCCTGCCACACACTAGTGGGATTTTATGAACTGGTTTAGTTGTTTCCCCCATTGGAGAAAATGAAGTAATGGGATGGTCCATTTTTAGACGATTTGGGGACCAGCAGGAAATGGTACTGTGTAGTTGGGTAGTGATAATAAAAATACCTAGTACTATTTACTGTTGCTGTCCCCAGGTTTCAATCACATCCTGCCTTATTTCTACGTGATTTATTTCACCATTTTGCTGGTGCACCGGGAGGCTCGCGATGAACACCACTGTAGGAAGAAGTACGGCCTGGCGTGGGAGAAGTACTGCCAGCGCGTCCCGTACCGCATATTCCCGTACATCTACTGATCCTGGTCTAGGCGCTGTCTAAATGCTCCTGCAGTTTTGGCTTCCATTGGCAAAAAAAGAGAAAAAACCCAAAATGAACCTTTCGTTGCACTGACAGGATCTTTATGTTTCTCTTTCTTTTTGAGGCAGGACTATAGAGCCAAGTAGTAATAAGTCTTTTAATGTAGCCATGTTTATTTTTATTAAATCATAACAATTAACATAAGGAAAATATAAATAAAGATGTTAGAATTTGCATTCTAATAGGAAATTTTCAATCCTTAAAAATCTGAAAACAGAAAATAGTCTTACAAATGCACTGAATACTGTTGATGTTTAGGGCTTTTGATTACCTTTCAAAGTTTGATTCCTTTGTCCAGTTGGCTTTTCTTAAATTAAAACACCGTTACATTTTAAAGTACATTTATGTTTTATTGCATTAAGAGAAGAGAATTTTCATTTGTTTCCCATTAAATTAAATCGTTTACTAGCTATGTGATTTGAAAGTAAAAGCTGGTCCTCTCTGTTCAGTGCTGTGCGGGAAGGGGGATGATTGATAGTCGACACTGTTTAATGAAGACCATTAGTAGTGGTTTGCTTAACCTCAACTTTGAAACTGTAAATACATAGCTTTTATGTAATATATGGTGACTTCAGGTTTTTCTGTATAGTATTTTGAATGTGAAATAATTTTCGGGACTAAGTATCTTTTTAACAAACATTTGCAGTATTTTAAATTAAGTTTTGTAAAGTACTACATGCAAACTAAGCATTTTGAAAGAAGTGGAATTCATTTAATATTGTATGAAAGATGCTACTAAGACTAGGAAGGGTATTTTTCCTAATCCAAAGTTTGTGAATTTGGCTTTGCTACCTCAATCGCAGGTGTTTGTTTGCCTTTATAAGCTGTTGCAAATAGAATAAATATATATTTTTGGAATAACATCACTATTTAAACATTTTTACACAGAGTGGTGTTTGAAAATTTGCCATTTCTGAAAGGCTAATATTTTTATATGTTTTTGACTTTTTAAATTAAAATGTTTTTGCTACTGTTAGTTCAGGCAGTTTATACTGTATTTTGCATAGCCTTTATATTTACAAAACTCTACTCCCTGTAAAGGAGTGTTGTATTCATCTTTAGAAATCTATTTATCTAAATACAATTTAAGGGAATAGTTTAAAATCATTTCTTTTAGTTTAATAGCTGTGCATAAGGTAGCTTTAGCCATTAGATTCTACTTAAGTTGATATAGTCTCATTATTAATTGTCCTATAATGGAACAGTAGCAAATTCACTAAGGTTTTGTATTCAGAGTTAAATTGTTCTCCAGAATCTTAAACATAGAGGGGAATCTAATAAATATAGTGTATATGTTTGGGTTTTTAATTATACATTTTACATATGAGCCATTTAGATATGCAGTGTTTGTTCTACGCTGCAGTTCGAAGTGTATATAACTGAACTTACATTAATGTGATCATGAAGAACATTCCGCATCCTCTAGTCTTTAATCATCGTTTTGGTGAAATTTTCAGTGTTTTATTAGTACTGCTGTATGCAAGCAGTTTTTTAATGCCTCTCTCCTGGCATCAAAAAATGGCGTCCCAACCTATTCTATACTAGATTCACCAATGAAGCTTTAGGGGAGGAAGAAGGACCTTTAATTCTTTCCTTGGTAATGAGAAAAGAGCTGTTTCCAACACAGTGCTGCAGCTACAATTTGTTTTTCATTTTGTTTTTGACATGTTTATTTGACAAGTTTTATAATGAAGTTTTAAGTTGGAAATAAAGTTGAAAATAAGATGTTGCTTTGATCACTTTGGAATCTCTCTTTTTTTTTTGGCCTGTAACTCTGGGATCATTGGGACCAAAACAGGAGCCCTTAGATTACCACTCTCCACCCAACCTGTTTTTTTCTAGGATTCTTTGGGACCCTCCTGGACCACAAGGAATCCAAAAGGCAAACTGGGACCCCTGGCAAACTGCTGTTTGTATTGAGGCTCTCAGAAGTTGGAGCTTGAAAGGGGTTAGTGGAGGGTCCCAACTCCCAGACGGTGGTCATGGATTTAGTATTTGCTCTTTGAGAAAATAGAGGAATGATCAAAAGTATCATAGACTCAGTAATACTTTCAAATGAATTTGTATTACAGAAGCACCTAAGTGCATGTGAAAGATAGTACATGTGTGTGAGAGAGGCATTTGTGTGTCAGTGAAATGAGATCAGACACTTTCATGTCTTCACCTCTCTTCCCAGTGTGATATGGCTTTGCAGAACGTGGGTGTTTTGAATATGCACCAACACCAAGTAGGCTAAAAATATCACATCATGTGATTTCTTACCTTGGTCTTATTTTTGTACTCTGAGGAAAAGGCTTTGCTTATTGGTGGTCTCCATAACTCATGGACTGTTTTGTTTCAGCAGATTGTGGATAATTCCTAAAACTATTTTAACAAATGAATTGGACCAAATAAGATCCCACCTTGTATCTTTTGTTAAAATCCTATGTTTTATCATTTTCTTATTGATTCCTAAGTGACAGGGGCTAGGTCTTTATAATTCTTTTCTATAGTGCTGTGTGTAATTAGATTCTCAGTGTATGTGTTTTCGATAATGTGACTTTCAGATAGTACAATTTCCTAGACACAAAAGTAAGTAGACGTTACTATTTTGTTCATGGCTGTTACAGAGTCTAGTTCTGGGTGTGAGCCCCACCCTCCCTACCCGCCCTTATTACAGACAGAATGGATTGTTTGATCTTCATTTGTGGCGACATGGGATTTATTTTCTGCCAGTGGACCCATTGCTGAGGTAATGTGACAATGAACATGGCTTTGAATCCTAGCCCTGCTTCCTCCTGGCCATGTGAGCTTGGGCAAGTCACTTAATCTCTCTGAGCAGCAGTTTCTTCATGTATAAAATTTGGTTGATATACCACATAGTACATAGGTGGCCTGAAGATACTATAGGAATTTTTATGATTACTCAGCATAATTGGTGCGCAATAAATCTACCTACAGAAACACATTTGGCATTTATCCAATTTTCTGAATTCTCAGCATTGAATTCTCAGGGTTGGTTTTTCAGGTGAAAGAGAAGGTCTGGTGAAGTCAGAATAAGACCATTTCTGTAAGGGAAGAATAGCCTCTTTTGTCTCAAAAGTGTGCAGTCAGGCCAACAGTGTCATGTTCTGTCTTCTCTCAGAGCAGCCTGGGAAAGTATTCCAAAGAACTACTCTTCATGTATATGTTTTATTGTATATAATTGCAGAAATCACTTTTTGGAATGAAAAATTTCATAAAAACATGACCTAATATCTTGCCAGTTGCTGTAGTTTTCCCTTTTAGACAAGTCAAACCCTCTGCTTTCCAGGACGTGCTCCCTCACCTGAACTGGAGCCCACCCACAGGGACTGCGTAGAATGGAAGCAGCTGGGCGCTTCCTCTACGTGTTGAAGTTTTCATGTACAGATGGAAGGAAGAGACAGCCCTGTCTAGTCTGGCTGATGATACAGATGTTTTCATGAAGGATGTACATGTGAATGTCCTGAAACATGTAATTCTGGTTAGGAGTCAAAAATTACATGGTTTGTTATGGAAGTTTACTTTTCATTCTTCTCACACAGCAATGCAACTTGCATTGTGATCCAGTGACTAGGAGGTTTCTTTGTGGATAAATACACGGATGTTAAAAAATTTGAGGGTAAGCCAGCAGCTGTCAAAATACTGGACCTCTCAGGTGCCTGGTAAACTGGGCATTCAAAAGTATAGAGTTCTGTCTCTGTCTGCTTAGAAGCATTTAGTCTTTCAGCAGAAATCTGAAAAAAAAAAAAAAAAAATCCAATAGTCAAATTGTGTAGTTCAAGTAAACCCGTGGCTCACATTTTCTTTACACTAGATTTGGGGGGTTTGTTACAAGTTGAATACTTTTAACTTTAGATGGTTATGTAACTGCATATGGAAATTATTCCTGAAGAATTTAATATTTTAAAGAGTAACTAGTACAGCTTTATGGTACATATGCTTGAGAAATCACACTGGATGTTGGTATAGCATCTATTTTAGATTTTAGCAGTATTGGGGGCTATTTTACCCGTTTGTAGTCTGAAGTATATCAGCCAATCTATCTCCCTAGTGAAATCATCAGAATGGGAAGTAGAAAGAAGGAATGGTTTGTATTACTGAGGGAAAACTCAGTGCTTTAAGACTTTGTGATAAACATCTGGGTGGTTACCTTTGTTGGCAAGAAGTATATTTCAGGAAAATCACAACATATCTCACAAGGCAGCGAGTCTTCTAGTATTTTTTCTTCATGATTCCACCTTGCCCCCTCAATGAATAAACCAAAGACGTGAACTCCAATGTGTGTGGGGTCTGTGCCCTAAGATCAAAGAGAGGTGTTGTCAGTGGGTCCCAGATAGGACCTTTCCTTTAATAGAAGCTGCATCTGGAGGAAGGTCAGGGAGGAGGTCAAAGAAGAGGAGGTGCGCTTCTCTGCCATTGCCATGTGGGACCACCCCATCCCAGGCCTGTTTTCCCAGGTTCTAAGGTGAGTACTTCATTCTTTTCCTACTCTGAGAGCATAAACAATTTGTAGTCTTTGGTCTATGTATGATGATCTGGGATTGACAAGTATTTCAAATACAGTAAAACTCCAAATTTCTGGAATTATAATCCCTTAGGTCAGTGTTTTTTTTTGTTTGTTTGTTTGTTTGTTTGTTTTTGCGGTACGCGGGCCTCTCACTGTTGTGGCCTCTCCCGTTGCGGAGCACAGGCTCCGGACGCGCAGGCTCAGCAGCCATGGCCCACGGGCCCAGCCTCTCCGTGGCATGTGGGATCTTCCCGGACCGGGGCACAAACCCACGTCCCCTGCATCAGCAGGCGGACTCTCAACCACTGCGCCACCAGGGAAGCCCTAGGTCAGTGTTTTAAGAGAGCAAAAACAATTACAGAACGAGTCAACCTTCTAGCAAGATGGAAGAGTAGCAAGACCCTGCACTCACCTCCTCCCATGGCCACACCATATTTATAGAGCAAATATTGATGAGAACGACCTGAAGACTAGCAGAAAAGATTTTACACAACTCAAGATACAAAGAAGGAACCAAAATGAGACAGGCTGGAGGGACAGAAATGCAGTATATAGGTAAGACCCAGACCCCAGGTAGGCAGCCCACAGATGGGAGGATAATCACAATTGCAGGGGTCCTCCCCAAGGAGCGAGTGGTCTGAGCCCCACATCAGGCTCCCCAGCCTGGGGGTCCTGCACCAGGAAGTCAAGCCTCCAGAACGTCTGGCTTTGAAGGCCAGTGGGCTGATGTATGGGAGAGCCAAAGGGCTGTAGGAAACAGACTCCTCTCTTAAAGGGCTCATGCAAAATCTCGCATGCTCTGAGATCCAGCTCAGAGGCAGTAATCTGAAAGGAGCCTGGGTAAGATCCACTTGCTGATCTTGAGGAAACTCCCTGAAGGGGGGAGGCAAGTGGGACTCGCCCTGGGGGCATAGATGCTGGTGGCGGCTATTTTGGAGAGCTCTCACTACCATGAGGGCTCTGGTGCTGGCAAGTGGCAGTTTGGAGTCCTGGTAATAGCTTATTAGTGGTGGTGGCTTACCTGCCCACCAGCAGACTGCCCCAGGACCCAGACCCATAGGCTTGGGGCCAGTTCTGCCTACCAGTGTACCCAAAGCAGTCAGCCCCACCACAGTAGAAGGGCCCAAGTGGCCACCTAGGGTGTACCCCTAGAGAATACAGCTCTGGTGATCAGAGGGGAGTGTGCTGCTATGCCCCATAGGACATTTCCTACATAAGGCCACTTCTCTAAGAACAAGAAATGTAACCAATCTACCAAATACATAGAAATTAACATGGAGAATTAAGCAAAATGAGAAGACAGAGGAATGTGTTCCAAATGAAATAACAAGACAAAACCCCAGAAAAAGAGCTAAATGACATGGAGAGACACAACCTACCTAATAAAGAGTTTGAGCTAATGATCATAAAGAGGCTCAACAAACTTGGAATAGGAACTGATGGACACAGTAGAAATTTAACAAAGAGTTAGAAAATATAAAAGGAGAGCCAAACAGAGCTGAAGAATACAATAACAAATAAAAAAATACCCTAGAAGGAATCAATAGTAGATTAGATGATGCAGAGGAACGGATCAGTGAACTGGAAACAGAGTAGTGGGAAATCCCCCAAGCTGAACAGAGAAAAGAAAACAGTTTTAACAAATGAGGATAGTTTAAGAGACCTCTTAAATCAAATACAACATCAAGTGTACTAACATACATATTATAGGGGACACAGAAGGAGAAAAGAGAGAGAAAGGGGCACAGAACTTATTTGAGGAGATAGAGATAATAGCTGAAATTTTTCCTAACCTGGGAAAGGCAGCAGACATCCAGGTCTAGGAATTTACAGAGAGTCCCAAACAAGATCCACCCAAAGAGATCCACACCAAGACATATTGCAATTTTAATTGCCATATTAATGGCAAAAATTAAAGAGAGAGTTAAAAGTAGCAAGGAGAAAGCAAATGGTTATGTATAAGGGAACTCCTATTAAACAATCAGCTAAATTTTCAGCAGAAAAAATTGCAGTCCAGAAGGGAGTGGCATAATGTATTTAAAGTGATGATAGGAAAAAATCTACAACCAGGAACACTAACTGGTTGATGCTGTCATTCAGATTTGAAGGAGAGATCAAGAGTTTTACAGACAAGCAGAAGCTAAAAGAGTCCGTCACCACTAAAATGGCTTTACAAGAAATGTTAAAGGGACTTCTTTAAGTAGAAAGGAAAAGATCACAACTAGAAATATGAAAATTATGAATGGAAAAAATCTCATTGGTAAATTCAAGCATACAGTAAAGATATTAGCAGAAGAACCACTTATAAAGCAGGTAGGAAGGTTAAAAGACAAAAGTAGTAAAATCATCTGTATCCACAACGCAGCCAAAAATAAATTTTAAAATAAATAAATAGCTATTTATTACAAAAAAACAAGACAAAAATGAAAACAAAACAAAAAACCCCCAAAGTTAGTAGAAGGAAAGAAATAAAAATCAGAGCCGAAATGAATGAAATAGAGACTAAAAAAATAGAAAAGATCAATGAAACTAAGAGCTGATTCTTTGAAAAGTACCACAAAATCAATAAACCTTTAGCCACACTCATCAAGAAAAAAATGAGAGAAGGCCCAAATAAATAAAATCAGAAATGATAGAGAAGTTACAAATGATACCACAGAAATACAAAGGATCATAAGAGATTACTATGAACAATTATACGCCAATAAAATGGATAACCTAGAAGAAATGTAGATATTCCTAGAAATGTACAATCTCCCAAGACTGAATCAGGAAGAAATAGAAAATATTAGACTGATTACCAGTAATGAAATTGAATCAGTAATCAAAACACTCCCAACGAACAAAAGTCCAGGACCAGATGGCTTCACAGGATGTTAAAGAAGAGTTAACACCCATCTTTCTCAAACTCTTCCAAAAAATTGAAGAGGAAATAATGCTTTGGATCTCATTCTACCAGGCCAGCATTACCCTGAAACCAAAACCAGACAAAGATAGCACAAAAAAAGAAAATTACAGGCCAATATCACTGATGAACATAGATGCAATAATCCTCAACAAAATATCAGCAAACTAAATTCAGCAATGCATTAAAAGGATCATACACCATGATCAGGTGGGGTTTATCTAAGGCATGCAAGGGTGGTTCAATATCAATCAATATATATATAATGGATTATTGCTCAGCCATAAAAAAAGAATGAAATCTCGTCATTTGCAATAACATGGATTGACCTGGAGGGTGTTATGCTAAATGAAATAAGTCAGACAGAGAAAGATAAATATTGTATGACTTCACTCATATGTGGAACCTAAAAAAACAAATGAACAAACATAGCAAAATAGAAAGAAACTCACAGATATGGAGAACAAACAGATGGTTGCCAGAGGGGAGGGGGGTCAGAGTTGAAAATAAATGTAACTATGTGAGGTAATGAATGCTAATTAGCTTATTGTGGTGGTCATTTCAGAATTCATATTTATCTGAAACCATAAGGTTGTACACCTTAAATATATAAAATTTTTTGTCAATTATGCTTCAATAAAGTTAAAAAAGAGAGAAAACATGAATCATGGTAAAAAAAAAAAGATTTCACTCTGTTCAAACTTTGTCATCTACTTCTACCATTGTGGGTACAATGATTCATTTAGGCTCTTGAAATTTTAAAAGGTTGGGAAGGGTTCTGTATCATATCTTTGAATGGTATGAAAAAGGCTAAATGAGTTTTGATAAGTAGAAAATTTAGTCGCTAGCAGCTCCAATTCTGGGTAACTCCAGCTGTGTGTTAGGGAGGCTCTTACTTCTCTGGTCAGGCAGGTCACTTGGGAGAAGGGTTGAGCATAGCTGTCCTACCTAAGCTCAACACTCCAGGCCCCTGGGCCAGCTCTTTTGCAGGTGAGCTGCAGTGTGGAACAGCCAGTGCTGTGCTCACTGACATTATCTGAGCTCAACTCTGTGGAACACAACTGTATCTGAAGGTGCAAACTGAACTAATAGAAAACACCCTGAAATTGTCTTATTCTATAAAAGACTCTTACTGGAGATTGCTTTGTATAATGACTTTCAATTCTCTTTAACTCTTACGTAAATCCAAAGTTTCTTATACTGCATTTGCTCTAGTATTGTCCTTTCATATAAATCTTGGAAGAAGTTAATATAATGCATTTGACAAAGTGACTTCCATTTATACTTGACTTGTATCACTTGGCCATGGCATATGGGGGTCTTTCCTCTCGAAAAACTCAAATCATAGGTAATTTGTAAATAGCTCAGATTTAGCTCTCCAAAGAGCCACTAAGAATAAGTGGAAGTAATCTTACTTTACTTAAATCGAAGCTGGTTCTTGGTATAAAGCAGAAATAACTGAGAACATTATTGTGAGGTTAGAGACAAATGACAAAGTTGGGAGGTCAGCACATACTTCCTTCTCACCCTCTGTGAGGCATAAGAAAAGGCACCAGCAAACATCTGCTTCTCTGCAACATTTGCATGTCCAATGGGCTGTGTAGAAGAGGTTAGGATATGGGCTATTGAGTCAGCTAGACTTGGGTTCAAGCCTTATGATCTGAGCTCTAGTGATCTTGAGAAGGCCCTTCACCCTCTTTGAACTTTAGTGTGCTGATCTATAAAATGAGGATACTTTTTGAGGATTAAATAATACAGATAAAGAGCTTAGTACAGTATCTGGCACATAGGAGATAGTAAACGTTGGCTAATAAGAAACAGTGCCGTCATTATCAGATAGATTGTAATCTTCTGGAGGGCAGGAGCCTTATTTTGTTCATCTCTATATTTGCACCACCTAGCGCAGCACTGGACACACACGCACACACAGGTATATGACATGATACATGTATATATTGCAAAATGATCACCACAATAAGTCTAGGTAATATTCATCATCATATATTTATAATTTTTTTTTTTTTTTTTTTTTCTGTACGCGGGCCTCTCACTGTTGTGGCCTCTCCCGTTGGGGAGCACAGGCTCCGGACGCGCAGGCTCAGCAGCCATGGCTCACGGGCCTAGCTGCTCCGCGGCACGTGGGATCTTCCCGGACCGGGGCACGAACCCGTGTCCCCTGCATCAGCAGGCGGACTCTCAACCACTGCGCCACCCGGGAAGCCCTATAATTTTTTCTTTTGATGAGAACTTTTAATATTTACTCTCTTAGCAATGTTCAAATATGCAATACAGTATCATTAACTATTGTCTCCATGTTGTACATTACATTGCAGGGCTTAATTTATTTTATGACTGGAAGTTTGTACTTTTTTGACCACTTTTACCCATGTCACTCACCTCCCTACCCCAGCCTCTGGCAACCACCAATCTGTTCTCTGTATCTATGAATTTGTTTTTTTATTCTGGATTCCACATATAAGTGAGATCATATGGTATTTGTCTTTCTCTGTATGACTTATTTCACTTAGCATAATGCCTTCAAGGTCCATCCATGTTGTTGCAAATGGCAAGATTTCCTTATTTTTTTATGGGTGAATAATATTTATTCCATTGAATATTAGAGAGTAGATCCCAAGAGTTCTCATCACAAGGAAAAACACATTTTTATTTTTATTTTTGTATCTATGGGTGTTAACTAAACTTTTTGGGGTAATCATTTCACAATATATCTAAGTCAAAAAGTCTGAGAAAACCATAATTCAAAAAGAGTCATGTACCAAAATGTTCATTGCAGCTCTATTTACAATACCCAGGACATGGAAGCAACCAAGTGTCCATCAACAGATGAATGGATAAAGAAGATGTGGCACATATATACAATGGAATATTACTCAGCCATAAAAAGAAATGAAATTGAGTTACTTGTAGTGAGATGGATGGACCTAGAATCTGTCATACAGAGTGAAGTAAGTCAGAAAGAGAAAAACAAATACCATATGCTAACATGTATCTATGGAATCTAAAAAAAAAAGGTCATGAAGAACCTAGGGGCAAGACGGGAATAAAGATGCAGACCTACTAGAGAATGGACTTGAGGATATGGGGAGGGGGAAGGGTAAGCTGGGACAAAGTGAGAGAGTGGCATGGACGTATATACACTACCAAATGTAAAATAGATAGCTAGTGGGAAGCAGCTGCATAGCACGGGGAGATCAGCTTGGTGCTTTGTGACCACCTAGAGGGGTGGGATAGGTAGGGTGAGAGGGAGGGAGATGCAAGGGGGAAGAGATATAGGGACATATGTATAACTGATTCACTTTGTTATAAAGCAGAAACTAACACACCATTGTAAAGCAATTATACTCCAATAAAGATGTTTTTTAAAAAAGTCAATCATTGTGCTGTATACTTTAAACTTATACAGTGCTGTATGTCAATTATATCTCAGTAAAACTAGAAAAAATATTCCATTCTGTTGCATATATACCACATTTTCTTTATCCATTTATCCATCAGTGGACACTCAGGTTGTTTCTATATCTTAGCTATTGTAAATAATGCTGCTATAAACATGGGAATACAGATATCTCTTAAACATAGGGTTTTTGTTTCCTTTAGGTATATTCCCAGAAGTGGAATTGCTGGATCACATGGTAGTTTTATTTTTAATTTTTTGAGGAACCTCCACATTGTTTTCCATAGTAGCTGCACCAAATTATATGCATTTAAATAAATGTTTAAGATCAACATAAGCTACAGAAGTTTTAAAAGATCTAAATAAATGTCCATGATTGAAAGTCTCAGTATTGCTAAGATATCAATTCTCCAAAAATCAAGACAACTTTAAGGAAAAAGAGAAAAGTTGGAAGACTTTATACTACCAGATATTAAGAATTACTATAAGCTACAGTAATTAAAAGAGTGTGGTGCTGGCACAAAGATAGGCAAATAAATCAATGGAACAAAATTGAGACTCAAGAAATGGGCCCAGGCATATAGAATTACTTGATCTGTGACAAAGAGGAAGTAGGGTAAGGATGACCATTTCAATAAAAAGGAAAAGGTGCCAAGTCAATACTTGGATACTCATATGGAAAAAATGACTTTTGACCCCACCTCATTACACACAAACTCAATTCTATGTGGATCATAAGCCTAAATGTGAAAGGTAAAGCAATATAGCTTCTAGAAGATAACATAGGAGAAGAATACTTTCATGACCCTGAGGTAGACAAATATTTCTTAAAAAGAACATTCAAAAATACTAACCCCCAAAGAAAAGATGGATATACTGGATTTTATTAAAACAGAGAAAAAGAAGACATCATAAACAAAGTAAAAAGGAAAGCCACTTACTTTCAGAAGAAACTTCTGATACATATATCCATATATATATATCTGACAAAAGACTTATGTCCAGAATATATAAAAAACTTCTGTAAATCAATAACAAAAAGACAGCCCAATTAAAACGTGGGCATACGTTACGCAGTCTTGCGTTATCCTGATGGAAGGTTATGCATTTTCTGTTGACTAATTCTGGATACTTTTCGTTGAGTGCTGCTTTCAGTTGGTCTCATTAGGAGCAGTACTTGTTGGAATTAATCGTTTGGTTTTCCAGAAGGAGCTCATAATAGAGGACTCCTTTCCAATCCTAGCATATACACAACATCACCTTCTTTGGATGAAGACTGGCCTTTGGTGTGGTTGGTGGTGTTCATTTCGCTTGCCCTACGATCTCTTCTGTTCCACATTATTGTACAGTATCCACTTTTTATAGCCCATCACAATTTGTTTTGAAAATGGAACGTTTTCATTATGTTTAAGTAGAGAATCGCATGTGGAAATATGATCAAGAAGGTTTTTTTCGCTAAACTTATGTGGAACCCAAACAATCAAAGCGATTAACATAGCCAAGCTGGTGCAAATGATCTTCAGAGCTTGATTTGGATATTTTGAGTATGTTGGCTCTCTCCCGCATGGTATAACGTTGATTGTTCTCAATTAATGTCTTGATTTGATGGCTATCAACTGGTCTACCCGACTGTAGAGCATTGTCCAGCGAAAAATCTCCAGCACGAAACTTTGCAAGCCACTTTGCCACGTTTGATCAGTCACAGCACCTTCTCCATACAGTGCACAAATCTTTTTTTGCGTTTCAGCTGTGTTTTAACGTTTCTTGAAATAATAAAGCATAATAGGCCAAAAATGTTGCTTTTTTTCTTCCATCTTCGATAGTAAAATGACTACACAAAAATTCACCAATTTTGATGTTTTTAAAAAAATGCACCCTGATATGACAGCTGTCACAACACAATCTAACAAAATTAAGTGCTACGAGAGTCATCTTATGGAAAAAACCAAACTTTTTGGCCAACTTGATATTGGAAAAACTCGATTTTAAAAAGATAGTAATTCTTTCCCAGATTTATAGGTAAATGTAATGTAAGCTGATCAAAATCCAACAGGTTGTTTAAAAAGTGAAATGTGGTGGGCCTATTCTCAAATTCACCTAGAAGAGAAAAGGTACAAAAGTCAAGATAATTTTAAAAAGGAACAATGACTTCATGGATTGGATGACAACACCGATGCCAATACTACCCAAAGTGATCTACAGATTCAACATAGTCTCTATCAAAATCCCAATGATGTTTTTTGTAGAAACAGAGAAATCCATCTTAAAAATTCATAAGAAATCTCAAGGATAACTGAATAAACAAAATAATATTGAAGAACAAAGTTTGAGGTCTTACACTTCCTGATTTCAAAGCTTATTACAAAGCTACACTAATCAAAATAGTGTGCAACTGGCACAAAGACAGACAATAGGACAATGGAACAGAATAGAGAATGAACCCAGAAATAAACATGTATATGCTCAAATGATTTGCAACAAAGGTGCCAAGATATTCAGTGGGGGAAAGGACAGCCTCTTCAACAAATGGTGTTGGTTAAATTGGATATCAATGTACAATATGGACTGTCACCTTACACTATACACAAAAGTTAACTCACAATGGATCAAAGACCTAAACTGAAGAGCTAAAACTATAAAACTCTTAGAAGACAACGTAGGGGAAAAGCTTTATGACAATGGATTTGTTAATTATTTCTTGGTTATGGCACCAAAAGCATAGACAACAACAACAAAACATAGATAAATTGGGCTACCTCAAAATTTAAAACTTTTATACATCAAAGGACACTATCAACAGAGTGAATTGGCAACCCACAGAATGGGAGAAAATATTTGCAACTCATATATCCGATAAGGAATTAACATCCAGAATATATAAGGAACCCCTACAATTCAACAACAATAACCAAAAAATCCTGATTAAAAATGGGCCGAGGACTTGAATAGATATTTCTCCAAAGAAAATATACAAATGGCCAATAAACACATGAAAAGATTTCAATACCACTAGTCATTAGGGAAATGTAATCAAAAGCACAATGAGATACCACTTCACATCCTTTGGGATGGCTACTATCAAGAGCCAGAAGATAACAAGTATTGGTGAGGATGTGGAGAAATTAGAACGCTGTGCACTGTTGGTGGGAAAGTAAAATGGTGCAGCCACTATGGAAAAGAGTATGTCATTTCCTCAAAAAATTTAACAGAATTACCATATGATCCAACAGTTCCACTCCTAGATATATACCCAAAAGAACTGAAACAGGGACTCAAACAGATATTTGCATACCCATGTTCATAGCAGCACTGTTCACAATGACCAAAAGATGGAAGTGACTCAAGTGTCTATGGACAGATGAGTGGATGAACGAAATGTGTTATGGACTGAGTATTTATACCCCCGCCAATTCATATGTTGAAGCCCTAACACCCAGTGTAGCTGTATTTAGAGATGGGGCCTCTAAAGAAGTAATTAAAGTCACGTGGATTGGGGTCTTGATCCAATAGGGTTAATGTCCTTATAAGAAGAGACATCAGAGAGCTTTCTCTCTCTCTCCACACATGCACACCAAGGAAAGGTCATGGGAGGACATAGCTAGAAGGCAGCTGTCTGCAAGCCAGGAAGTGCTCCGCAACAAAAGAAGCCACTGCAATGAGAAGCCCGCGCATTGCAACAGAGTAGCCTCTGCTCGCCACAACTAGAGAAAGCCTGTGTGAAGCAATGAAGACCCAGCACAGCCAAAAAAAAAAAAAAGGAGTAGTTAAAATGGTAAATTTTATGCTACGTATATTTTACCACAATAAAAAATAGTAAAAATATAATAAAAATTTGATTTAAAAAAAGGAAAAATGAGGACTGACTTGCTCTACCAAGTCTCCACATATAACTTTACAGCTTCTAGACATGTGTGGTGTTGGTCCTGGAATAGAGAAATAGATGCCTAGAACAGATTGGAGTTTAATAAACCACAACAATGGCCTTCAAATCAGTTGGGCAATGGTGGGAGAGTGACTGGGCTGGGGGTGGCCTTGGGCATCTGGCTGTCTGCACACTCACACCCCCTGCCTGAACTGCCTCTGTTCATAATCAGCACGTTGCCCAGTGCCCTGAGTTTCATTGCAGGCTGGCTGGGGGTGTCTCCTTGAACCTAACTGAACTCTGGAATGAGTAGGTTGCTAGGTGGCAGGCAGTTCAGCTGAGCCACCCTCAGGAGAGGTTTGCCCCCCTGGTTTGAAATACCACCTTCAAATCCCAACCTAGCAGCATTCAGTCTTCATTTATGTCAGGGGAGAGTTATAAAGTTCATTTATTGTACTTATTTAAATCTTTTATTCATTTAATTTCTTTATAATTCTTTCCAAGCCCCTAGAAGAAGAGTGGGAGAGATGGCATTTGGATCTGATGAGGACTGCACCAGGCTCTAGTGCCTAGTATAGATAGGGCAGGGCACGTGGTAAATGAGGAACAAAAGGTTTGTTGAGGGACTGATTGATGGAATGAACGAATGATTACTCTTTCCAACCTTTGAAGTACTCCAGTACCTAAAGGCTCTCCTGACTGTGTTGAGTTTCTTCTGGATGATTATGGAGAGCTCTTCATCTTTCATGTCAGTGGTGTCAGAGATCACATGATGGGTAAAAGTCAGGGCATCTGTAGAGATTCCTTGGGACCTTCCATAGTCTTGAAGCACAGCAATAAGAAAGGCTTTGGAGAAAAACATACACCAAGTTCCTTGTGAGTCTCAGGGATTTAGGGGGTGTGCACATCCCAGCATTTCCCGTGGGGATTAGCAACACTGATATCTCATGGGAAGGGAAGAGTGGAGAAGAAAGAGTGAGGAAATGCAAGAGGTGGGTGTGAGACTGGGCTGGGTGGGAGGAGAGTGTAAATCCAGCTGCCTCGCTCGGGCCTTGGTGATATCAGTCTGGCCAGCAGCATGAGCTTCCTGGGGAACTCGGGTTCTTTTGTAGGACCAGTGCCCCTCCCATATTCAATATGGGTGTAGAGGGGCTATGGGTCCTGGGACCTTACCCACTTTTGACCCAATCTGGGCAACAATCATAGTACCTCATCTTCCTGGCAACAAACGTGGGTCCCAGGGGCAAGGCCAAGACCCAAGTGTGTCAGAGCCTTTCTCAAAATGACACATGGGTATTGGGAAAAGGAAGGCTCTTTTTCCTCTGGAGTTGCTAAACTGCTTGTGGCCATTTATTCCCTTGGTTGCATGGAGAAAGTCTATGTACAGCAGCAAAAAAACCCAAAAAACAAAAACAAAACAAACAAAAATGAGACCAAGATATAGAGGAAACAGAGCTAAGATATGAGGAGGCAAGCTGAGAGTGATATGGAGGATGACTGACTACCTGAATCCAGCCATGCCTGAAGCCAGACCCCCTTGGCTTCCTTTCCACTTATTTGCACCTATAACTTGCCCTCTTTTGCTTAAGCAAGTCTGGATTACATTCTGTAGTTTGATATCAAGATACCTAACACAACTCTTAACTGTTCTCCTTGACATCAGTTCCTCTTTCCCTTGTTTAATCCATTCTGCACAAATTGCCAGTTGAGTAACTCCATTCTACTTTTTTTTTTTTTTTTTTTTTTTTTTTTTTTTTTGCGCCACCCTGCACGGCATGCTGGATCTTGGTTCCTTGACCTGGGGTCGAACCCGTGCCTCCTGCAGTGGAAGCACGGAATCAAACACTGGACCGCCAGGGAAGTCCCTCCAAACTACTTCTTGATCAAGTAATGCTGCTGCCTAGAAGCCACCACACCAGTGCACACTGAGTAAATTTTAGTTTCCTTAACTGGGTAATTAGCACCCAGCCAGACTGGCATATCTCCTCTACTCTGCTGCTACCGAAATACCCACTAAGACAGTGAGCCTGACTTAGTGTCTTTGCTCAGCCCTCTGCCTTGGATGACCTTTCTCAAATTTCCCTACAATTCTTCAAGACCCAAGAATCTATCTCTACTGACCCAGACAGAAGTGACCTTCTCTTCTGTGCCCCTCTCAGAAGGCTAAAGGCTCCAGGAGACAAGACCTGGGTTTTGGCCACCTCTGTGCCTGTGGCGGCAGCTGTCACACTGCAGCCCTGCCTGGGTGCTCAGTGACTGCTGGCTGCACTGCCTCTGTCCAGCCAGACATATGTCCTGAGCTCCAGGCCTGTATAACCAACTGTTTACTGGACATGGTGTTGGTGTTCTCTAAACATCTCAAACTCGACATGACTCATTTATCAGTTTGCTCCTCTCTCTGAGTTCCCTATTTCAGTCAATGACATCAGCCTCCACCCAGCTTTCCAAGCCAGAAACCTGGAGTCATGCTTAGCTTCTCCCTCCCTCTCACCCCATCCTCTCAAACATGGAGTCCAGCTGGTTCTGCTTCCTAAATGTCCTTCTAGTCAATGACTTCTCTTCGACTCCACCACCGCTGTCCACATCCATGTCACCACCAACTCTTTTGATTGGAGAATAAAGCAGATGCCTAAGTGACCAGGACCCAGACTCCAGTCCCGAGCTTCTCCAGTCCACCCTCGCCCTTCTTGCATGCTGCAGCCATCAGACCATGGGCCCCTTGCCTAGAGAGCATGGCAGCGGTTCCCGTTGCCGCTGGAGGGAGCAGGCTCCCTGGGAGCTGGCCTGCGCTCATCTCTCCAGCTTCATGCTAACCATTCTCCCTTTGTCGGTCTTTGGCTCTGGTCATGATGAACATTTGGTTTCTCTAATGTGCTTTTTTCCTCTCTCACCTCTGGGCCTTTGAATGGTATTCTCTCTAATAAAAATACAATTCCCAGTTTAGTGCAGTGGTTAAACATGTGAATTTCCAAGTCATACAGGCTAAGTTCAAATCTTGGCTCAGTCCCTCAGTAGCTGTGTGACTTTGGACAAATTACTCAACTTCTCTCTGCCAAGCTTTTCTTGTCTGAAAATAGGGATAATAATAGTAACAACAGCAGAAGATTGTCATGAGAACTGAATGACTTAATATATCCAAAGTCCTTAGAAGAGTGCCTGGCACCCGGTAAGTACTCTACAGTAAGTACTAAGCGTGTTAATTACTCTCCTCTTATTCGGTCCCGACCTGGATAATGTTTAACTGGTAACATGCTTCAAGTCTCTTCTTAGAAGTTACTTCCTTAGTGGCCTTCCCTGACCCTTAGTTCTGGTCCCCCTGTTTCAGGCTCCAAGAGTATTCATCTATTCTTTTTTTTTTTTTTTTTTGCGCTATGCGGGCCTCTCACTGTTGTGGCCTCTCCCATTGCGGAGCGCAGGCTCCGGACGCGCAGGCTCAGCGGCCATGGCTCACGGGCCCAGCCGCTCCGCGGCATGTGGGATCTTCCCGGACCAGGGCACGAACCCGTGTCTCCTGCATCGGCAGGCGGATTCTCAACCACTGCGCCACCAGGGAAGCCCCATCTATTCTTATATTCATTCAGAAAGTCATTTGCTCTTTCTTCAAACGTTGAATATTTATTGAGAAGTTTTTCGGTGGTGAGGGCTGCATTAGGTGCTTGGAATACAGTAGGGAGTAAAAACAGACCTGGTTCCTGCCTTCACGGAGCTTACAGTCTAGTGCTGCCCCTTTACAGCACCCATTATACCCCGACCACACATTATTGTAACAGGCTCTAGCTGGATATCTGCTGGACGTTTGTGCCAAGCTGGTGGGGCCTAGGACCCGGCAAACGTTTATTTATTAATTCTTATTCAATGAATACATGAATGAAGTGGCTGAAACATGGAATCAATCCCCTGGGTAGGTGCCCATCTCCAGGAGTCCCCTCTTAAAATGTAGGTGCCTTTGGGAGGAATCTAGTGTTGTTGGCCTCTGACCTCATAGAATTAATGGCATAGAGATGAGAAAGTGAGACACCTGCTGGGGTGCAGGTGAGGTCTGACAAGGGTGTGGGTTTATTTTGGTTCATGAGGAGATGGGGCAAGGGAGGGGTGTGGGTGGTGAGGGAGAAGAGAGCCTGCTCTGGTGCATGCAAGAGGTCCTGGTACCTGTTGCGGAGGTGGGCAGGGATGTCATAGGGGCCTCTAACCCTAGAGGGGAGAGAGTGCTGGTGGAGGGACTGGAGACAGACTTGTCTGGACCAGGTGTCTCTGGTCCTGGTTCTCATGTTCACCTTGTGGAAAGAAGAAAGCTGGGAGCCAACATCTTGCAGGAAATCCTTCAAAGAACTCATTCTTTTGATCCGTGGGGTGTTGGGGGTTTTGACTAGGTGATGAGCTGGAGTGCTTCCAAGCTGTGACAAGTCTCGTACACCTATTGGAAGGCAGACCACAGGTTGGTGTGGTTAAGGGCATAATAATTGCACATTTTCAGATGATCTGAGCAATGTCTTCCAGGCTCTCTTAGATCCCTCATTTCCTTTTCATCTCAAGCTCTCCCCCCTTCTCTGGACCCTAGTCCTGTACTTTAATGAAAACCAGCTATGGCTTTAAAGCCTTTGAGACCACAAAGCACTGGAACACATTGGATTTGGGTAATAAGGGATGTTGTTATTACAGTAGGAATCCTGGCTGGGCCTTGTGGAATCTTGTGGATTGGTTTTGAGTTACTGCCTTCAAACAGTTAACACTTACTTATTGTTCAGTGGTGCGAGAGACAGTTTGGTACGGACTTTGGAACTAGATTTTCTGGGTTCAAATCTCAATACTTCCACTTTCTAGCTGTGAAACCTTGGGCAAGTTACTCCATGCTTTTGTATCTCAGTTTCTTCATCTCTAAAATGAGGACGATAAATAATAGTACCTACTTCATATCATAGGTTTACTGTGAGAATTGAGTTAGTATGAGTAAAGCACTTCGAAAAATGTTTGACACCCTGTGAGGTACTCCTTAAGTGTGAGCTACTCTCATGCCTTTCAAATTATTTGTATTATGTATAAAATACACTTAAAAATTGCATGTGACTATTTTTTAATTTCTTTTCACATTTCTTCCTGCTAGTGTCACAAGCATAATAGAAAGAGGAATGTACCAGGTTTTGTTTCTACCTCTGTCTCTTAGGGCAGAGTGACCTTGGAAGAAACTCTCAACTTCTTAGGTCTCCATTTCCTCCTTCTAAACTGAAGATAAGAACCCCTCCTTTGCTTAAATTCACATGTTGCTATGAGAACCCAAAGAGGCCAAGCATGTGAAATTATGCTGTAAAACCATTAAGCTCAAAACAAAAATGAAGAAGAAATGTAAAGTAGCTTTCATACATATGGACGATGTATTGCAGTGTAAGCCATTTTGGCCCAGGTATTAAATAAATTCAGCCTCTGGATGAGATCATTAACCCAGGAACTTAAGGGTTTACTTGACTGGTAGGCATGTTTCTGTTGGGATTTAGAAACAGGCACATAATTTTTAAAAGATCTGTCGTTGGGATCATTAAGAACATATCTGCAAACTTTGGTGACAGACTCAATTGCCAGGGATAAATAACTTGGCAAGAGGATGTTGTTTTCCTACAGAAAGTACTTAATGAGAAATCTGAAGACTGATACCAAGGCAAGTCAGCATAATCTTAAAAGAGCTTTGGATAAAACACTTGCAAGTTTCCATCCTGGCTAGTGTTTTATCATTTTTCTCAAGTTCTTTAATCCATCTTCTTTCCTGCCACCCCTCTTCCTACCCACCTCTTTCCCCTTATCTGGGAAGATTACCTTCACAGGCCATTAAGTATAAGTAATCTCAACTTTCTGGCCTTCCCCTATACAAAATTCTATAAATGTCCATCCATTGTCTCTTTTTTTCCCCTCTTTTCCTACCAGTTCTGAGTCAAGTTGATTCCTGCCCCTGTGCTCTGCATAGCTCTTTTGGAGTATTTTTTCTTTTCTGTAGCTTCAGCTTCCCACTTTCTATCCCTTTGTTTATTAACACACTCTTCTATCTTAAATACACAAACCACCTAACACTTAATCTTACTTGTTTGATTCTCAAAAAAATAGCAAACTAAATTCAAGAATACATTAATAGGATCATAAACGGTGATCAAGAGGGATTCACCCCTGGGATGTAAGGATGTCTAAACATATGAAAATCAAAAAATGTGATATACCACAATATAAGAATGAAGGATAAAAATCCTATGATCACTTCAATAGATGCACAAAGAGCATTTGAAAAAATTCAACATCTTTTCATGATAAAAACTCTCAATATTTGTTTGTCTGTTGATGGGCATTTAGGTTGCTTCCATGACCTGGCTATTGTAAATAGTGCTGCAATGAACATTGGGGTGCATGTGTCTTTTTGAATTATGGTTTTCTCTGGGTATATGCCCCAGAATGGGATTGCTGGGCTATATGGTAATTCTATTTTTAGTTTTTTAAGGAAACAAATGGATAAAGAAGATGTGGTACATATATACAATGGAATATTATTCAGCCATAAAAAGGAATGAAATTGGGTCATTTGTAGAGACGTGGATGGACCTAGAGACTGTCATACAGAGTGAAGTAAGTCGGAAAGAGAAAAACAAATATTGTATATTAACATATATATGTGGAATCTAGAAAAATGGTGCAGATGAACCGGTTTGCAAGGCAGAAATAGAGACACAGATGTAGAGAACAGAAGTATGGACACCAAGGGGGGAAAACAGGGGTGGTGGTGGTGGTGGTGGTGGTGGGATGAATTGGGAGATTGGGATTGACATATATACACTAATATGTATAAAATAGATAACAAGAACCTGCTGTATAAAAAATAATAATAATAAAAATTTAAAAAGAAACCTCTCAACAAATTATGTATAGAAGGAATGTTCCTCAGCATAATAAAAGCCATATATGGCAAGTCTGTAGCTAACATCATACTTAATGGTGAAAATTTAAAAGCCTTTCCTCTAAGATCAGGAATAAGACAAAGACTCCCACTTTCACCATTTCTATTCATTATAGTACTAGAAGTCATAGTCATAGCAATTAGGCAAGAAAAAGAAATAAAGTAATCCAAATTGGAAAGGAAGAAGTAAAATTGTCTCTGTTTGCAGATGACATAATCTTATATGTAGAAAATCCTAAAGATCCCACCAAAAAATTGTTAGAATAAATGAATTCAGTAAGTTTGCAAAATACAAAATTAACATACAGAAATCAGTTGCATTTCTATACAGTAACAACAAACTATCTGAATGAGAAATTAAGAAAGCAATCCTATTTACAATAGCATCGAAAATGATAAAATACTTAGAAATAAATTTAACTAAGGAAGTGATAGACCTGTACACTGAAAACTATAAGACACTGATGAAAGAGCTTGAAGAAATAAATGGAAAGTATTGTGAAAATGTCCATACTACCCAAAGTGATCTGCAGATTCAATGCAATCCTGATAAAAATTCCAATGGCAGTTTTTACAGAAATAGAAACAGCTATCCTAAAATTTGTATGAAACCACAAAAGACATTTAATAGCCAAAAGAATTCTGAGAAAGAAGAACAAAGCTGGAAGCATAACACCTTGTGATTTCAAGCTATATTACAAAGTTGTAGTAATAAAAACAGTATGGTACTGGCATAAAAATAGTCACATAGAATAGAGAGTCCAGATATAAACCCAGGCATATAGAGTCAACTAATTTTTTTTTTACTGTCTTTTTTTGGCTGCACCACATGGCATGTGGGATCTTAGTTCCCTGACCAGGGATCAAACCCATGCCCCCTGCGTTGGAAGCTCAGAGTCTTAACCACTGGAGCACTAGGGAAGTTCCCATAGTCAGTCAACTAATTTTTGACAAGGGCACCAAGAGCATGAAATGGGGAAAGGATAGTCACTTCAGTAAATAATGTTGAGAAAACTGGATATCTACATGCAAAAGAATGAAACCAGACTCACAAAAATTCAGCTGAAATGGATCAAAAACTTAAATGTAAGGCCTGAAACCATAAAACTAATAGAAGAAAATGTATGGAAAAAAATCCTTATTTTGGTATTGGCAGTGATTTCTTGGATAAGACACCAAAAGCAGAGGCAAGAAAAGCTAAGATAAACAAGTGGAAGTATGTTAAAGAGCTTCTTAGAAGCTCTTTATAGATTATAGATATCTCATTATAGATTATAATGTTCTGAATATTTTTGTACATGTCTATTGATACTCATGTGCAGGGGTTTACATACTTTTTATGTAGTTGAGATAATACTGTATATGCCATTTTGAATTTTTAAAACATTCTTTAGTCACAAAACAATATAACAAGCATCTCTCCCTCCTCTGCAATTGTGGAAGTTATGTGATTGGTTTCAATTGTTTTAGTGGTTACTTTAAAAATTACAGCATGCATACTTAATTTGTAAAAGTCTATGGGTTATTATTACTTTTTTGTGTGTGTGTGTGGTACGTGGGCCTCTCACTGCTGTGGCCTCTCCCTTTGCAGAGCATAGGCTCCGGACACGCAGGCTCAGCAGCCATGGCTCACGGGCCCAGCCGCTCCGCGGCATGATGGGAACTTCCCAGACCGGGGCACGAACCCATGTCCCCTGCATCGGCAGGCGGACTCTCAACCACTGCACCACCAGGGAAGCCCTATTATTACTTTTAACTTCCTTCCTTAAGACCTAAAAAGTCCATATACTCTCCAACCCTGGCTCATATGGTATTGTTGACTGTTTTCATTCTTGGTCTTTCCATTTCAAAACGTTCAATATTCTATTCTTCTTTAAAAAAGAATCCCACTGGACATTAACATTGCTGTTGTTTTTTATTTTTGTCAGAACTTATTTACCACCTCATTTACCACTTTTTTCTCCTCTTCATTCCCTCTCACATCTCAGAGTTTCCCCCTCATCTCTTTCCTCCTGCCTAATGGAAATGAGGAAGGACATTCAGGGTTTCCCTTAGCATTTGCTAAAGATGAACTCTCTCTGTGTTTTCTCTTTTTCGTCTTTTATTTCATCTTCGTTTTTGAAACAAAAGTTTGTATATACAATTTTAGTTTAACAGTTCATTTCCTTTGACACACTGAAGATACCATTTCCACACCTTGTTTTTTTCCCTAGCTGCTTTTAAAAAGATTTTTTCTTCGATTTTCTGCAGGTTCATTAGGATGTATCCATGTATAAGTTTAAAAAGCTGTATACTGCTTGGGTTTCATTGAACTTCTTACATCTATCATTCTGGAAAATTCTCAGCTCTTATTCCTTTAATTATTGCCTATGCTTTATCCTCTCTCTTCTCCCCCTCTGAACATCAATCAGACTTATGTTGGACAGCCTGTTTGCCCTCTGTGAATCAATAGCTCTTTCATATTTTCCATTCTTAATCTCTTTGGGCTGCATTCTGGATACGTTCTTAGGATCTTTTTTTTTCTTTTTTGCCTGTATGATTTTTTTTGGCCTATAGAAACAATTTATTGCCAGGGGGCAACGGGGGCAAGAGAGGCCAGAATTTTGCAGCCAGTACACAGGTCACCCCCAGCTCCTACTTTACAAAAGAAATTTTTACAGCCGCCAGCCCTCTGCACAAGCAGCATCCTGTCACCCCCCATCTCACTGAATACAGCTTCCTGGTTCCCTCCAGTTCCTGGTTCCCAGCAGACCTGGGCCTGCAGCCACCTGACCTTGGAGACCTTGGAGTTGACCTGGGCCCTGAGCTCACCTTGGTGCTGGGTACCAGCTGGCCCCTACCAGGCCTGTCCTCTCCTTGTGGACCTGTCCTCAGCCCCATCTCCCTTGATGTGCCTCTTGGAGGCCCTAGTGGGGACAGAATGGGCTGTCAGCCCAGTTCTGCTGCCTTTTTTTCCAAAATTTTAACTTGGGTTTCTTGAATTTAAAACATATGTGTTTTTATAAACACTTATGCAAGCATGTGTTTTATAGAAGTATATATATGTTTTTATAATCCTTAAAAATGATATATTGTTCCAAAACTTAAAAATAAATTTAACAATACATCTTAGAGATCTTTCCAGTATATCAGCATATACCTTATTATTTAGATATATCATAATTTATCTAACCAGATTTCTGTTAATAGATATTCAAGTTGTTTTCAGCTTTATGCTATTATAAACAGCCCTGTGATAAACATCTCTTAGATAATTTATTTAAGTAGAATTGCCAAATTGCCCTCTAAGAGATTTTATTAATATATACTCACACCAAAAGTATGTCAGCATCTTTTAATGGATACATAATATTTCATCATGTGGATATACCATAGTTAAATTACCCCTTCCCTAGAACTGGGACATTTATTTCAATCAAGCCAGTTCATAGCCTGGATTTAAAAAAGAGATGAAATTGTGATATCTTTCAGATAAAATGAGGCTTTACTTGGAGAGATATAGGTTTGGAAGTTAAAGGAGTTTCATGTGTCGAGTCCAGGGGTTGAAAAATATTTTCTGAAAAAGGCCAGTTAGTAAATATTTCTATTTACTAACTTTGTTAGTAAATAGGCTTTGTGGGCTGTCCTTTCTCTGTCACAACTCAACTCTCCCACTGTAGAGTGGATGCAGGCACAGACATGTGAAAACAAATAATCATGGCTGTATCTCAATAAAGCTTTATTTGTGGGCACTCACATTTGAATTACATAAAATATTTGTGTGTCACAAAATATTATTCTTGTTTTGATTTTTTTCCAACCATTAAAAAGTGTGAAAACCATTTTAGCTTGTAGGCTGTACCAAAACAAACAGTGGGTTGGCTTTGGGCTGTATGCCCTAGTTTGCCCACCATTAAGCTAGACTTAACCATCATAACTATTTCGACAGACTATTGCTCAACTTTTGGCTCCAAAATGAATCTTTTTAAAGGGCTAAAATATGGATGTTGAAAATATAACAGGGCAAATAGCTGGGCATGAAACTAACTCTGGACAACTAGGTTTGCTCCTCTCCTCTGGACCTGCCCTCCCTCCCTCCCCTTGCTTCTGTAGACTCAGGACCTCTCCTTTCAGAGGGCCCATCTAAACCTCCCTGCCCAAAATGCTGTTCCAGAAGGCAAAGAAGCAAAAAAGTACAGAGATCTAGAAGCTCTGGGGAATCTTTCAAGCAGAGTTTCTCCTTTCTGGTGTGCTACATTATAACTTCTTCACTTTTTGTCTTGGGGTCATGGACCACCCCCCACCCCATCCGCCCCCATCCTTTTCTCCTCTGCTCCTCATCTTCCAACTTGGAGACAGAAGAGGGTGTCAGGGCATTAGCTTTCCCATCTCATGTCAGCCTTTTTACTTCTGCCTTACCTTTTGTCCTCCTGATGCCACAGTCCTTCCCTGAGGAGGCTGGGGTGAGGGGGAGAAGTTCACGGCCCATGTTTACCTTTGAGATCTTTGTTAAAAGACTCCCAAATGGGGCTGAACAGGATGCACTTCAACGTGCTCGGAGTTCCAGCACATTCTTCTTTCTCCACAAGTAGTGGCAGCCGCTTTAGCGCGTCAGATAAAATTACCATCACCAGCTCATCCTTACTTTGCTCCCAACTGCAAAAGAAATCAAGAGAAAAAGGAGATACAGACCTGCCTAATCCGGGACAACCCTCTATTTAGGTCCCATCTGAAGGTAAACACAGCTTCACAGAACCACAGAACTGCACAACTCATATTGAAATGACATCTGATTGGATTCTGGCTATGGCTTTGGCTGACTATTTGGTCATAGCTGCCAGGGTCACTCTATTGGCACAAAATAGACCAGTGAACTCTCATTTCATTGACCGAATGAACATATACGATCTGTGACACAGAAGGAGAGCTGACATGTAGAAAAAGAAGAGTACCCAACTGGGAGACCATGGAGACTTACAGAGACCACAGAGTTCATTTCATTTTACAGGTGAGAAAACGGTCCAATGCACCTCAGACATTTGCAAGGAAGTACATATTTTTTAAGTTTTCTTAAGATTTCTTTGAAAAATATTTGGCCAAATGCATCTGCATGAAGGAAGAACCAAGACTGAAATGCAAAAGAGGAGGCAACCAGACAGAGGATGCCCCAGTAGCTTTATAGGTTATTCAACTGCATGTCAAATTCCTGTGTGTTCACACACAGGGTTTCCTGGTAACACACTCAGTAGGTGGTGGTAGAAGAACAGTGTATGTATGGGTCGGGGTGATATAAGCAAAATCACAAAAACACTAGAGCTGGAGGAGCTCTTTGGAATCCTTTCACAGATGAGGAAACCAGGGTTCAGGGAGTGATAGAACCTCCCTAAACAGTGGATGAGAAGGGAATGGGGCCCACCTCTTTCAAGTTCCCTCTCTCTGTTACTCTCTATACTAGTAGGAGCTGGTTTTCCAGCAAACATCCCAGGTTTCACACGGCCGAATGAATTTTGTCCTTCAAAGTAAGTGATAATCTGGTGATAAGGTGTGTATTTAGGTTCATAGTGCTGCTTCTGAGACAGTTTATAACTCACATGAAGTAATACATTTCCTCACTTTGTCATTACACTTTGTTTTTGACTTTAAAGTAGGGTTACTCAGTGGAATTCGTCCAACATGGCTTCAGATGATTCAAAAGATCAAAAGATTACAAAAATCAAACGTATCTTCAAAGTGCAAAGATTTGCTTCCACTGAAGACATTACCTTGAATGTGAGAGACCTTTCAAGTCCCACAGACAAGTTTCTTTTTTAAAAAAGTTTATTTATTTTTTATACAGCAGGTTCTTATTAGTTATCTGTTTTATACACATCAGTGTATACATGTCAATCCCAATCTCCCAATTCATCACCCCACCCCCACCCCCACCACTTTCCCCCTTTGGTGTCCATATGTTTGTTCTCTACATCTGTGTCTCTATTTCTGCCCTGCAGAGAGGTTCATCTGTACCATTTTTCTAGGTTCCACATATATGTGTTAATATACGATATTTGTTTTTCCCTTTCTGACTTCACTCTGTATGACAGTCTCTAGGTCCATCCACGTCTCTACAAATGACCCAATTTCATTCCTTTTTATGGCTGAGTAATATTCCATTGTATATATGTACCACATCTTCTTTATCCATCGGTCTGTTGATGGGCATTTAGGTTGCTTCCATGACCTGGTTATTGTAAATAGTGCTGCAATGAACATTGGGGTGCGTGTGTCTTTTTGAATTATGGTTTTCTCAGGGTATATGCCCAGTAGTGGGATTGTGGGTCATATGGTAATTCTATTTTTAATTTTTGAAGGAACCTCCATACTGTTCTCCATAGTGGCTGTAACAATTTACATTCCCACCAACAGTGCAAGAGGTTCCCTTTTCTCCACACCCTCTCCAGCATTTGTTGTTTGTAGATTTTCTGATGATGCCCATTCTAACTGGTGTGAGGTGATACCTCACTGTAGTTTTGATTTGCATTTCTCTAATAATTAGTGATGTTGAGCAACTTTTCATGTGCTTCTTGGCCATCTGTATGTCTTCTTTGGAGAAATTTCTATTTAGGTCTTCTGTCCATGTTTGGATTGGGCTGTTTGTTTTTTTAATATTGAGCTGCATGAGCTGTTTATATATTTTGGAGATTAATCCTTTGTCTGTTGATTCATTTGCAAATATTTTCTCCCATTCTGAGGGTTGTCTTTCCATCTTGTTTGTAGTTTCCTTTGCTTTGCAAAAGCTTTTAAGCCCACAGACAAGTTTCTAATAGGTTTTGAGCAAAGGCAGCATAACTGTGATAATGATAGCCTCCCAAAATGACCAAAGGGACATTAATACACATATTTGGTTTGCTTATTAAAAGTATTCCTTTATAATCATCTCATCTCTTACTGGTGTATTTGTTGAATGCTAAAAGTGCAGAATTGGACTTCCCTGGTGGTCCAGTGGTTAAGACTCTGTGCTTCCACTGCAGGGGGCACAGGCTTGATCCCTGGTGGGGGAGCTAATACCCCCCACATGCTGCGTGGTGCGGCACAAAAAAAGCATTGTTATCAACGTCATTTAAAAAAAAAAAAAGAAAAAAAGTACAGAATTAATCTTTAGAAGTGTACGACCTGCAAGGAAATTGAACCTGATATTCTGGGGCCATACTGGGGGATTTCCAGTTGGGTATTCTTCTTTGTCTACATGTGCAGCTTTCCTTCCATGTCACAGATAATTAGTATATTTTCATTCCATCAGTGAAATGAGAGTTCGATGATCTTATTTTGTGTCAGTAGAATGATCTTGGAAGATATGACCAAACAGCCAGCCCAAAGCCATAGCCAGAATCCAATCAGATGTCATTTTAATATGAATTGTGTAGTCCAAAGACATGGGAAGACTGTAAAAGAATGCAGGATTTCAGTGGCTTCAGAGATTTCAGAGGTAAGTGGAAAAAAATGTACATGTATGTGTAGGTAAAGACATGTAAAATCTGATCTATGAGTACACAGAACTCTTAGGTAATGTATAGCTGGAAACTAGGGTGATGTGGGCATTGCGACCCTCACCTTATGGAGTTGTTGAGTTATTATCTTAAGGACAACTATAAACAAGGTTCAAAGCATCCAGTGAGTGTTGCCAAGAATGGATTCATGTTTTGGTTAAAATCTCTTTTTTGTTTAGTTTATTTGCTTGGTTTTTTCAACCTCAAGCAAACTGAGAAGGCAAACTCAAAAATCATGGAAAGTGATAAAATTGGTCCCTGGTAAGCATCTTACAATTCTGGGAAGATTTAGAATTAGGTATAGATAGGGTTAACAGAATCAAAATCATCATAAAAATATTTTTGTGTTGAGAAATCTATACATGTTGGTATTTTTAATATTTGTTACATTTAAGAGAATTGGGGCTCTTAAAGCCTTGTGACTCCAATTTAAAACAGATAATTGAGAAATTGGTTTAAATTTATGATTTTAAGTTGAAATCTAGCTTAACTGATATAACATATTGAAAAATATGAGAAAATTTAAGACTCGTCATATCTATTTGTTCAATTATTATATTTATAAGAATTACTAAAAGGCTTGAAAAGTTTTGGCAGCCAGATAGTTGAAGTACATTAACTTTATAATGAATGTTAATATATTTGAAAGTGTTTAACTTTATAAATGGAACCAAACACTATTCAAAGCCCTTTTTAAAGTGACTGTTGGTCTTCCCTGGTGGCTCAGTGGTTAAGAATCTGCCTGCCAATGCAGGGGACACAGGTTCGAGCCCTGGTCCGGGAAGTTCCCACATGCCGCGGGGCAACTAGGCTGTGTGCCACAACTACTGAGCCTGCGTGCCACAACTACTGAAGCCCATGTGCCTAGAGCCTGTGCTCCGCAACAAGAGAAGCCACCACAATGAGAAGCCTGTGCGCTGCAATGAAGAGTAGCCCCCGCTCGCTGCAACTAGAGAAAGCCCACGCACAGCAACGAAGACCCAATGCAGCCAAAAAAAAAAAAAAAAAAAAAAAAGACTGTTATAGTTTGTTGGACTTATAAATTAAAAAACTAGATTTCTACACTGAAATTAAATGCATAAGGAAACAATTGTATTCTTAACACCGCCCTGTGAAGAAGGTACTGTTGTTATCTCTGATTAAAAGGTGATGAACCTGAGACAGAAAAACTTAATTGACTTCCCCTAGTTCACAAAGTCAAGTGATAGATGGAGCTGGGATTTGAACCCAGACATAACAGGGAAAACAGAGACAGAAGTGTACATGTGTGTGTTACTTTCTTCCTGAGCAGATATGAATGACCACTTTGGGAGATGTTTAGAAATAGCAGGAACACACTTTGTTGGGGCAGGAAGAGTAGGAACATCCCTTTGGGCAGTCAAGCCATTGGGGGTTTAAGCCATGTGGTTCTGGCATTAAACACGATCTTATTTTACAGTCACAGGCTGAGGAGCCCTGAAAATTTGGGTGATATGTGCTGCACCATTTAAACCTCACAATAGCCTTGAAGGGCAGACAGATATTATCTCCACTTATGGATAAGCAGGATAAGGATACTGAGGCAGTGTGACCTTGGATACAGAGCTAATAAAGGTGGTTACAATATGTTGATTACAACATAGGTGTCTAAAAGTAGGGCCAGCTCCTCTTGACTGCACTGTCCTCTTACTTATTATGATGGCTATCTTTTTCCTGTCCTGTAGAAGTAAGTATAACATTTCACATTTATACAAATTCAGTTTAAAAATACCACTCATCAGGTACAGTTCAATCACTCACTCAACAAATATTTATTGAGAACCTACTACATGCTTGGTATCACTAATTACAAATATATGTGTGTGTGTGCTCCTGTGTGTGTAAACTTGCTTCTCTGTCATTTGGAGAATTTAGTTCCTGTATTTTTAGACTGTATTTTTTTATAAGTTCTGTACTGTATCTCTTCAAATGGATATTTAATAATTTTCACCTAATATTTTTTCCTAGTGAGTTCTTACCTGAACATGAGGCCGGTTGTGGTAGGCCTTGGTTGCATGGCAATGAGATTATCTATGAACTTCTGGCCCTGGATCTCCCTGAAGCCCCTTGTGGTCTCAGCGTATAATTCCAAGAGCTGAGGAGGGTCATCGTCAGGTAAGGACTGGATAATGTGTATGTAATCCTTCATGCTTCCAGAGTTTGGCACTGGCTGACATGTGTGAAAATTTAAACACCGTTAGTTTTTGCCTACATATTTACTTTTCGTAATGTATGAAGATGATATTTCTCCATGAAATTTTATACATTATTTTATTCTTATTTGTTGGTGGTCTATTCTAGACACCTCTGTCAAAAGCTGCATTTGGGCTATCTTGTAAAGTGCAGTTGCATAATAGGCACATATAACTTTCTCACTGGGTAAAGAGAGAAAGAAAAAAGGAAAGAAAAAAAAAACACATTTCAAAGGCTAGCGTGATTCTGACTACCCACCCATTGCCTCAATGAACTACACCCACAGATAATGGATGCAATCAAGTTTAACAAATCGTCTTACTTTGGTAAAACCTGGAGAAGAAACGTGAGAATGATCTGAAGAATAACTGACCACGGAGGGGATGGGTGGGTGAAGGTGGTCAAAAGGCACAAACTTCCAGTTACAAAATAAGTAAGCAGGAAAATAATAAAATAAGATAGATTTTAAAGTGATTTAATAGGGAAACAAAAAGCTCTTTCTTCCTGTTTAGCAGCTGTATCTCCCACTTGATAAGTTGTAACTAAGTCCTGATTGGATGAAAACTCCGTAAGAGCAGGTATAGCTAAGTCCTGATTGGATGAAAGCTCCGTAAGAGCAGGTATAACTAAGTCCTGATTGGATGAAAGTTCCGTAAGAGCAGGTATAGCTAAGTCCTGATTGGATGAAAGCTCCGTAAGAGCAGGTATAACTAAGTCCTGATTGGATGAAAGCTCCGTAAGAGCAGGTGTTCCTTCGGCTGGTCCCCGGGGTCACAACTAATGAGGGAAAAAATATGGCTTCAAAACCCTGTTAAGTGATAATGATAAATGTGGCTGTGCTGGTTAAAAATATATCAAGTTCTTTAACATTCAACCCTTCAAAAGATGGAGTCTAATTCTCTTCTTGACTGGAGGCTGGACGGAGTGACTGTTTCTATCCAACAGAAATAAAACAGAAGGGACTTTTTTTTTTCTTAAACTTTAAAATCAAATTTTATTAAAAAAAATTCAGCTCATAAAGTATATATTATTCTACCCTATGTCTTTTTTTCCCAGCTCTACTGAGGTATAACTGACAAATAAAACTATATATATATATATATATATATTTAAGGTATATAACGTGATGATTTGATATAAATATATGTTGTGAAATAATTACCACAATCAAATTAATTAATACATCCATCACCTCATATTCTCCAGCATATTTCCAGTATACAATACAGTATTATTGTTAGGGGAACCACTGACTGAAGACACCCGCCCTGGCTAGGCCCAATAGCAGCCACTAGCGTGAGGCATCTTACAACAGGAGGTCCTGGTAAGGAACACGGAACTAACAAGCTATCACTAATCCGAAGAATTCGGGAAAGGTCAAAAGGAGAGAGATGCCAGTCCATATATCCTACCAACCTCCCAGAGTCCTCCTCGCTGGAAACCATCTTGGCTGAATGATGCGCGGTACCACCAGGAAAGACCCTGAGTCAGAGTGATTGGCCAGAGGCAACCTGGAAACTAACTCCATTAACGTAAAACCTGAGACTGAGAGCCACGTGGCAGAGCGGTTCTCCTGCGGTCCCTTCCCCTGCTGCTCTCTGACCGGGCGCCTCTTCCCAACGAAGTCTTTCGCTTTGTCAGCACGTGTGTCTCCTCGGATAATTCATTTCTGAGTGTTAGACAAGAGCCCACTCTCGGGCCCGGGAAGGGGTCCCCCTTCCTGAAACATTATTAACTGTAGTCACCACGCTATACATTAGATCCCCAGAGCCTCTTTATCTTATAACTGAAAGTTTGTACCCCGTGACCAATATCTCCCCATTTCTCCCTAAAGTGGGACTTTGGAGACCAGGTCTCAAAAGGCACTGCAGGGGCTTCCCTGGTGGCGCAGTGGTTGGGAGTCCGCCTGCCGATGCAGGGGACACGGGTTCATGCCCCAGTCCGGGAAGATCCTACATGCCGCGGAGCGGCTGGGCCAGTGAGCCATGGCCGCTGAGCATGCACGTCCGGAGCCTGTGCTCCGCAACGGGAGAGGCCACGACAGTGAGAGGCCCGTGTACCGCAAAAAAAAAAAAAAAAAAAAAAGGCACTGCAGCTTCTTTTCTCTCTCTTAGTTAACTCACGCTGGGGAGTGACAGTTGCCATGTTTTGAGGACAATCAAGCAGCCCCGTGGTCCCTAATGTTGAGGCACTAAGAGTTCTGGCCAACATATGAGCTTGTGGGTTTGGGAGTAGATCCTCCTGCCTCAGTTAAGCCTTCAGGACGGCAGCCCCAGCTGATATCTCGACTGTAAAATTACGAGAAACCTTGAGCCAGAACAACGCAGCCACGCTGCCCCAAGGATGTATGTTGGTGCAGTTTTTGTTTATTAGATTATAAATCGATTCATAAGGAACCCACAATGTTTAAAAATGAATTGTATCAGCCTGGACCGAAAGGGACAGAGACAGTAAAACATGAAGAGAGGACACTTCAGACAGTACTACAGACAGGAAGCAGCTGAGAAAACTATTGCAGCTGACAGGAAGCAGCTGAGAAAACTATGCAACCCTGGGCTACTTCCTAGGGAATTGGAAGGCTAACTCAGAGGGTGGAACCAAGATCCCAGTGCAGGGAGGTAAAAGTCTCTGAGTCCTGCCAGGAAGTAAGACTGAGTCCCAATCAAGGAACTGCAACATTTACCCGTTCTGTGGACTAGTGAGGGCTACGTGCCTTCCACTTTCCCCTCTTTGAAGGGAAATGTCCATGGAAGCACAGTCCTATGCTTCTCCCATCACTCCCTGTGATATATATGGTGGTGGTTTGGGCCAGATCAAGTGTCTTTAATTCAAAGATCTTCAGGTGAAGAGGAACCACTTAAGGAGTTACACCCAAGGACGTGCACCCAAAGAGTCTCATCTGCTCCAGGACCTCACAAGATCCTTGACCTTAACACTGCAATGAAATGAGAACTTACAGTTGTCTGAGAGGAGGTGAGTGCATTTTGCATATGGAAAGAATGTAAAACGTTTGTGGCCAGAGGGTGGATTCTGAAAGTTTAAAAACCTTGCCCCAGGGGCTTCCCTGGTGGCGCAGTGGTTGAGGGTCCGTCCGCCTGCCGATGCAGGGGACGCGGGTTCGTGCCCCCGTCCGGGAAGATCCCACATGCCCCGGAGCGGCTGGGCCCGTGAGCCATGGCCGCTGAGCCTGCGCGTCCGGAGCCTGTGCTCCGCGGCGGGAGAGGCCACAACAGTGAGAGGCCCGCGTTTGGCAACAAAACAAAACAAAACCTTGCCCCAAATTCTTTAACTCTCCTCCTCTCAATCTGATTCTGTGGCTGCTTGACTAATAGAGCACTGTACAGAATACTCATTCTGTGTCATGTCTGGTACTAGGCCTTAAGTGTTAGAGAGAAAAAAAAGAATAACTGATCACTGACAAAGAAAAATGTTTGCAGGGCCAGGAAAGTGGGTAGTGGTGGCTTTCTTGATATCTTCAAGGAAAACATTGACCAATTAATGAGGGCCACAGGGAAACATCAACTAACAAGCAGAATCATTGATAAAAAATTCATCTGCAGAAACTAAGATTTTGACAAGGAACAGGAAGAGGTGGCAAGTTGGAACTGTCATAAAATTGCCAGTGTTTAAAGCAACTAAGTAACTGAAATATACGGTTTCAGAATCCCATTCTGTATGTTACTGTATATACATTCTGCATGTTACTGTATTTCTTATTCTCTTGTGCATACTCAAAGTAACAGCCTGTCTACAAAAACCATGCCCACTGCACTTTTTTTCTCTTTTTGCAATTTAAAAGATTTTCAGGGGTAATTTTACCTTAAGGGTTGACTTTAGACTCTAAACAACTAAAACGTTAAACAGTTTTTTAGAACGGAAATCTTAAAAACAACAACTTCTAGCCTTTTCCTGCCTTAACGGGAATGCTCACCCAGATGGCATCGTCTTCCTTCTCATCTTCCATCACCTCCTCTATGAAAATTCCCACCCATCACACTGATGTCAAGCCCTCCCTCCATGTTTTCAGGCCAGAGGTCTGCAGGATTTGCGCCTCTGCTGGCAACCATCTGCCAGGGGCACAGCTGCTGTGTGTAAACTGGAGTTTCTTGCTCCGCAAAGATGGAGGTCTAGATGGAAGTTAAACACTAAGTAGAGAGAGGACAAGGGAAGATGAAGAATTGCATCTTCTTGGGTGCTTGGGGTTGGGGCAAAATCCTTGAATCCCAGCTCTCCTTACTGTATGTGGCTGCACCCTGAGAACCTCGGTTTCCTCATCTGAAACTGGGGGTAACATCTATTTCACATAGTTGTGTTGAGCATTAAATGAGAAACAGACATCAGTTGACAAGCGTGGATCAGGTCAATGCAGGTGAGCTTTCTTCTGCTTCCTTGTGCTCTGTATTTTATACTGTAGGTTCCTGGAGGGCATGAACCATTTATCATTCTTTTTATTTACGGGCCGGCATAATGCTGTATTTAATAGTGTAGACTCCAGGTTGTGCCCCTGTGGAGAGTCTTGAGAGTATGGATGGGTAGACGAAGTGGTAATTAGTAGAGTAATGGCAATTTACTTTTGTAATACTGACAGTTAATAAAAGCCATTAAAAGTGAACATTAAATACAGATTTAAAATAATGCAGCAATATTTAGTTAAAAAATAATCAAGTAATGTTAAAAAACGAAATCCTTTTCTTACCTCATCAGTAGAGAAGCTGAAGTCATCTTTCAGCACTTCAGGATTGCTAAATTTGTAGAGAAGGGTGTTTAAACATCTCCTGTCCCAGCTGTCAGTCACCCGGCCACCGTAAACCACCTCCCCAATCAGGTAGCGCAGTGTCTGCCACGGAATATTGGACTGTGCGCTCAGGAAATTTTCCAACACCTTTGTGGCAGCCTTTAGAAAATCCACTAGTTTTCATTATTTTAGTGTGTGTTTTCAGGTTGCTTTCATGATTTAGCATAAAATCAACAACTCAAACAGCTACATATATTTTCACTTTAACAATATGTGGAAATAAAAAGAGGAACAAAAATATTAGGCTATACATTTTTCTCCACTGATCCTATTTTGTTGTTGAACAAACATTGAAATAGTTAATTGATTAATATTATTATTTTTTGAATAGACAAAACAAGCACGTAGTACTGAATTCAGAAGATACGAAAGGATAAACAAGGGGATGTAAGTTTTCTCCTGCCCCTACTCTAGCCATCAGATCCCCTCCCTTGAGGCTGTCACCGTTAACAATGTCTTTGGTACTCTTACATAGTCTGTGTAACTTTGTGCACATAAATTGATTTAATTCTTACTTTTCTCCCTCCTTACCTCACCTCCTCTCTCCCTTTCTTTCTACCCTCCCTCTGTCCTTCAACTATCTCTCATCTCTCCTTCTGTCTCATCCATCTTTTTTCTGTTTTCTTGTCTTTATATGCACTGTCCTGCAGTTGAACAATATATCTTGACTATTGTTGTTCAATGGCTGCAACAATTCATACTTCCACTAACAGTGTGTGAAAGGATTCTTTGCTACTGTTCTCTCTTCCCTTCCACTACTAGGAGGTGTTGCCCTATGTAATTTTTTGTACTTTGCTGTTAGTTTAATTTGTATTTCATTTGCTACTGGTTATTTTTAGCATCTTATGTCTATTGGTCAAGAGTTGATCTTCTGTACATTACCTATTTTTCCTTTGGATTGTTTGTCTTTTTCTTGTTAATATGTAAGAGCTCTTTGTATATTACAGACATGAACTCTTTGATAGTTATTTGCATTGCAAATATTATCCTAAATCTGTGATTTGTCTATTGACTTTATTTTGTCACCATTTGCCATATAGAAGTTTTTATAATCGAATATGCCTATCTTTTCTTTTATGGTTTTGGGCTTCCAATTTTTTTTTTTTTTTTTTTTTTTTTGCGGTGCGCAGGCCTCTCACTGTTGTGGCCTCTCCCTGTTACAGAGCACAGGTTCCGGATGTGCAGGCTCAGTGGCCATGGCTCACGGGCCCGGCCGCTCCGGGGCATGTGGGATCTTCCCGGACCGGGGCACGAACCCGCGTCCCCTGCATCGGCAGGCGGACTCTCAACCACTGCGCCACCAGGGAAGCCCTGGCTTTCCAATTTTAATTAAGTTGTCCCTAACTCCATGATTGTACATGTAATCTCCCAAATTTATTTTTAAAGATTTTTATTGTTTTATAAGACATCTAAAATTTACTCCATTCTGGAATTTATGTTTTTATATGGTATAAGATAAAGGGCCAAACTAATTTTCTCCCAGCTGGATGGTCAATGTAACCAGTAACCTTTACTTTAAAAAAAAAAATCCCTCATTACTGAGTTAAAATACTTACTATGTCAAATATTAAAATTTCATATAAACTCAGATATTTGGAGAATACAGAATATATCTGTATTCTCCATTATATCCCACTGATTTATTGTCTACTTCTGCCAAACACTGTTGGATTTAGTATAGTGGAATTTTTTTTTTTGGTATGTTTTGATATCTGGTGAAGGAAGACTCTTGCAGTATTTTAATTTTTTGTGCATTTCTGGTTTATTCTTCAGTGTGTCTTCGTCCATGTGAATTTTATCAATTCCAAAATCTCCCTAATAGGGTTCTAATGACATTAAATTTATTATTAATTTTGGAAGAATTGGTAGTTTATGATATGGGAAATCTTCCCATCCGAGAGAGAAGGCAGGATTAAGAAAAAGAGCTGTGGAATCAGACTGCCACAACTGTGTAACTTTGGTGAGTCTTTTAAGTGTCCTGTGGCTTCATTTCCTTATCTTTAAAATGAGGATGATTAGTGTACTCACTTCATAAGGTTGTTGTGAGAATTAAGTAATTCATATAAAGTAATAAGAACATTTTAATCTCTCAGCAAATATTCTTCTTCTTTTTTCCCCCCTAATTTACAGTGTTCATTATTTAGGACACATATGGCTTGTTAAATTTTTTCCTGAATATTAAAAAATTTTAAATCATTATTGTGAATGTACTATGTGTTCTCTACTTCCATTTCTAGGTGTTTATTGCTAGGGAAAAGTTACTGGCTTTTATATGTTTATGTTTTTACCCAGCCACTTTACCAAATTCTCTCATTACTTCTACTAGGGTGGTTTCTTTTTCTTTTAAACTAGTCTCTCAGGTTTTCTATATATAAAACTATATCATCAACAAAAGGTATTTTTTTCTCTTTTATCTCTCTTTTTACAGCATTAATACGAATTATGTATTTTCTTATCTTAATGCATTTATTAGAACTTTTAAGGCAATGCTGAAAGACAATGGAGATAAAAGGCATCCATGTGTGATTCTTGATTTTATTTGAAACAATTTCAGTGTTTGGCTATTTAGAATAATATTTGCTTTAGTTTTTTGGTAGTCGTTTTCATATTTAAGCCGTTCCTTTGAATCCTATAAGAGTTCTTATTAGGAATGGTGCCTGAATTCGTAATAAAGCCTTTTCTACAACTATTGATCTGATCATTCAAATTGAGATTAGAGATTTCCAGATACTGAGCCACTCTTACATTCTTGGAATAAACCCTACTTGGTCATGGTGTATTATTTGATTCATTGCTGAAACCTATTAATAGTTTAATATAGAATTTTTATATCAAGTACTAAGTGAAATTAGCCTATAGTTGTTTTCTATATTATCCTTACCAATTATTCATATTAAAATTTTGTTGGTTTCATAGAATCAACTAGGGAGATTGCCATCTTTTTCTAAGGTCTGGAATAGTTAAAAAATTTTTTTAAATTAATTAATTTATTTTTGGTTGCGTTGGGTCTTCGTTGCTGTGTGTGGGCTTTCTCTAGTTGCGGTGAGCAGGGGCTACTCTTCGTTGCAGTGCATGTGTTCTCATTGTGGTGGCTTCTCTTGTTGCGGAGCACAGGCTCTAGGAGCTTCAGTAGTTGTGGCATGCGGGCTCAGTAGTTGTGGCTTGCGGGCTCTAGAGTGCAGGCTCAGTAGTTGTGGCACATGGGCTTAGTTGCTCCGCAGCCTGTGGGATCTTCCAGGACCAGGGCTCGAACCTGTGTCCCCTGCATTGGCAGGCAGATTCTCAACCATTGCGTCACCAGGGAAGTCCTGGAATCGTTTAAATAATGTTAATGTATCTGTTTTTTAAAGTTCAGAGTGAACTAAGTTGTGAAACCATTTCATTCTGGTGTTATTTCTCATGGCAATCGGTCTACTCAAAATTTCCATTTCTTTTTGAGTCAGTTTTGATAATTCATATTTTTCGGGGAAATCATTGGCTTCATCTAGATTTTCAAACTTTATTAGTCTAACCAAAAACCAATTTTTAAATTTATTTTTCTTTTCTACCTTTTTGTATATTATATACTTCATTAACATTAAAATTATATTTATTTTTACTTCTTTTTGTTGTTTTTTCTAATCTCTTAAGATGAATGTTGATTTCTTGTATTTCTTCTTTAATAATGAATATTCGAGGTAGTTTTTTGTTTTTGTTTTTCCTGAGCATAGCGTTTGTCCCTCACATTATTTTTGGTATGAAGTAGTCTCATTTCTATTGTGTTTGAGATATTTTGTGACTTCCCTTTTTAATATCCTCTTTATCTTCCCTTTTAATATTCTTATCTAGAGGCATGTTTCTTACTTTCCATCTTGTTAAGATATCTTGGGTCAAATTTTTACTGTTTATTAGTTTATGATTAGAGAATGTGACATAAAATCATTAAATATTTTTCTTTGTGGCCATTTTATGATTGAGTTTTCTAACAGTTCCTTAGCTACATAAAAAATATGAACTATTAGAAAGACGTTAGGTTCTATATACATCTGTTAATCAAGTTTGTTGATTATACTATTCTATTCTTTTTCTTATTTTTGCTTATTAGAGCTGTCTAATTCTGAAAGAGCTTTTTGAAATTTCCCACAATAATCACATTTATAGAATGTATGTGTACACATATACATGTGTCTACATAGACATACATGTATGTATATATGTGCTATAGTGTACCACTCTGATTAATCTAGAGACCACATAGTGAAAGAGCTGAGAGCACAAACTCTGAAGCTAGACTACCTGTGATCGAGTTGTGTCTGTTCTGCTCACTCATTAGGCAAATTGCCTAACCTCTCTGTACTTCATTTGTAAACTAAGGATCATACTACCTTCTCTATAGGGATGTTGTAAGGTCTCAGTTAATTAATTCATAAAGTACTTAAAACCATGCTGAGAGAAAGCACTATAAAAGTTAACTATTTTCACGACTCATATCTTCATAAATTCTTTCTCTTGCTACTGTTCTGTGCTTTTTTAGCTTAAATTCCATTTTGTCTGATATTAATAATAGCATTCCTGCTTTTTGCTGTTTTTATTTTCTTGGTAGTTTCAAGCTTTTTCATTAATGTAAGGGTTTTTCATATAAATTGTGTATAGTTGAGTTTTGTTTTGTAACCCAATGTAATAATTTTGCTAAGAGAATGCAATCCATTTACATTTAATGTAATAACTGTTAATATTCCTTTCATATTGCTTTACATTATTGTTTATTTTAGTATGTTGTTTCTCTCCCTCCCTCTTGTTTTTAGTAGGTTGATCAAATTGTTATTTATTTGCCTTTTTCTTCTTCACTAATTTAGACATTATACCATTTCCATTACAGGTTACCTTTCCTTTCCTTGAATTCATATTAAAATAACATTCCTTTTTTCAAATGAAGAGAGGATATCAATTATTTCCCTACCAAAATTTTCCATTTCCCCATTTTTTTTCCTCTGCCCTCTCTAACGTTAGAACCAGTAATAAGGTGAAACATTTAGAAAACTTTTACTTCCCTCCTCTCCTCTTTCCTTTCCTCACATAAACACTTCAGAAGGTTTTCGCTCTCCTCTTCACTCTTCATGTACATGCTTCCCTCTACTCCATCTCCTAGGCTTTGTTGAGATAATTTAGTACTCTTAGCTTAAGACTATTAAGGGAATTTTTCTTGTAGTATGACTCTTCCTCTTAAATAATCTGTATTTAGCACTTAGACCACTCACCGTCAACCATTTATTATTATCCATTTAGATTTAATAATGTACCAAAAGGCTTACCAATATACTGCTCACCACAGTTTCTACTTCTTTTCATTTTCCTTTATTTTGGGTCTCTATTCTGATATATTTGTACATAGTATAGATCTTACTCAAGCATTTTCCACAGATAGAGAGCATGAATTATATATAATCTAAATCCTAGCTGATATGCAAATATCCTTCTTTCTCCTTGACAGAGTGAATGACATCTTGGCTGGGAATAAGATTCTTGGCATGCAGTCTTAGTCTCCCAGATTCTCTAGATGTTATTCCACTATCTTCTAGCTAGTGATGTAGATGACAAGTCTAAATGTTATCACTGTTCTTACAAAACTTGTCTTCGAAGCTTGGAGTTCAGGAATTTTCTAGCTTATGTCCAAATGTATGTCTTTATCACAACTCTACATGAATTACTAAGGATTTTCAATCTGTAAACTCAAATCTTTAATCAGTTAAGAGACAATAAAATAGATTTCTTCTTAGTTTGTTTTTTCCATCTATTCAATTTCCTCCTCAGGAATTCGTATCATTTGAATGTTAGGGGTTCCCTTTAAATACCTTCTTAATTTTTGCCTTATGATTTCCATCTTATTGTAGCTTTCTTCCTATGCTCTGAGTTATTCCTTCAATTTGATTTTTCTAGCCATTAACTCAAGTCTCAACCATGACCATTTTTTCCTTCAATTCTTCTACCTCTTTTTTTTTTTTTTGGCTGTGTCGGGTCTTAGTTGCAGCCCGCAGGGTCTTCGTTTTCTTTGAGGTGTGCAGGATCATTTGTTGTGGCGCAGGCTCTTTGTTGTGGCGCATGGGCTTCTCTTTAGTTATGGTGCACGGGCTTCTCTCTAGTTGTGGCATGTGGACTCCAGGGCATGTCGACTCCAGGGTGCATGGGCTCTGTAGCTGTGGCGCGAGGGTTTTAGTTGCCCTGTGGCGTGTGGGATCTTAGTTCCCTGACCAAGGATTGAACCCACATCCCTTGCATTGGAAGATGGATTCTTTACCACTAGACCACCAGGGAAGTCCCTACCTCATTTTTTTTTTTAAGTTCAGAAATCACGGTGTGTGTATACAACTCCAATTTGTTGAGAATACATGGAGCCTATGCACTAATTAACACCTCTTGCCACATGTGTGTAAATGAGTCACGCCAAAACACAGTGATGCTGGCCCTTTTTTTGTGATAATACATAATCTTTGGAGATAGTTTATAATCATAAATTGAGCTAATAAGACAAAAATAAAAATTCCATAATTTGGAAGAAGGCAAAAGGATGACCACATTATCTTTTCAATGTCATACTGAAAACATTGTCTAACATACTCATTTAAGGATTATTAAATACTTCAGGAGTATCTACTTTTGTTTTGACTTACTATTTACTATTGATTAGAGCACTTTACAACTCTGTGAGAGTATATGCTAACTTATGGAAAACTGTTAGCCCTGTATCTGTTTCTTTCTGATAACAATGAAAATGAAATTTTGTCCTGTAGAAATACAAATGGTTTCTTGTTCATAAAGAAAATTACAACCCAAAGGTTACAATTTTATTGCTGGTAGGGCATTTACCAGTTTTATATGTAATTTGGTAATCATATTTCATTACAATATCTTTCAATAACTATAAATATTTCTGTTCTCGTATACTTTAAAAAACTAAATTTGTTTATTTAATTTATTTTTGGCTGTGTTGGGTCTTTATTGCTGCATGTGGGCTTTCTCTAGTTGGGTGAGTGGGGGCTACTCTTTGTTGCAGTGTGTGGGCTGCTCATTGCAGTGGCTTCTCTTGTTGCGGAGCATGGGCTCTAGGCACGCAGGCTCAGTAGCTGTGACTCACAGGCTCTAGAGCACAGGCTCAGTAGTTGTGGCACAAGGGCTTAGTTGCTCCACGGCACGTGGGATCTTCCCAGACCAGGGCTCCAACCCGTGTCCCCTGCATTGGCAGGCAGATTCTTAACCATTGCACCACTAGGAAGTCCCTCTCCTATACTTAAAAAAATCAGTTTAACCATCCTGCTGGCTCTTTTATCAACGAGTTAAAAAAATATTTGACAAGTGCTCATTTAAAAAAATTGTGTGTGTAAAATGTGTATGTGCATTAGCTTTTGTATCCTTATGGGCTCTTATAATTTTGTTTCTTGTGTTCTTTCTCTCTTTGTCTGTGGGATCTTGTTAGATATGTTATTTTTTCCCGGTCTTGTCTTTGGAGCTTAGGTCCAGGTTTTGGGGAGCTTTCAGTAGTGATAGCCTTACATACGGTGGAAAATATATTGATGTGTAGTCCTATGGGTTGGTAGATAGCACCAGTCAGATTGTCAGTCCCCTGAGGAAACTCTCCAAGTTGCCTAACAATAAGCTGGCTGGGCCTGGAACTCCCCCTAGTGGGAGGAGCTGTGTCCAAACTCAACTTCCCACTGAACCAGAAGTTCCTGCTTCCTTAATGAGAGGGCTGTGCATGAATCCAATTTCCCACAGTTTCAAGGTGCTATAGCATTTGGAATTTCCAGACAACTCCCTGAACATCAGGTACCCAAACTCAGACATCTTGGCACCAAGGCAGTCTCTTTCCCACTGGCAATGATGCTCTCACATTTGCCACATTAAAGGGGAGAACAAAGGAGGGGGAGGGTATTTCTTTTGGAGGGCAGTGCCATGATGTTACCAGCTGCTTCTGGCTTAATGAATCCTCTCTGCCAAAGGCCAAAAGGAGAGCAGCATCCCGTGAATTCCAGCCTGCACCAAGTGATGCTGCTGGTATTCACCCAAGCTCTTTGCATGACAAAATACCCTGCCATCACCTGGCCATTCATAATCCTCCATTTATTATTTCCCTTGCAGATGGTTTAGTATATATTGAAAAATATATATACTATAAATATATGTGCAAAAATGAGATCATACTATACATGTTCTGTTATAACCCAATTTTAGTAATCAGTCTTGCAAATGTGACTAACTTTCATATTGATAACAACAGGAATTCTTTAAAGGCTTTTGAACTATATTATCAAATTGTCTTCTGAAAAGTTAGGAAAAATTAAATTCTCAATAGCAGTATGAGATAGTGCCTGTTTCTCTGCATTTTTTAATTTATTTTTTTAATAGTTATTTATTTAATTTATTTATTTTAATTTTTTGGCTGCATTGGGTCTTCGTTACGGCACACGCGGGCTTCTCTCTAGTTGTGGTGTGCAGGTTTTCTCTTCTCTGGTTGTGGTGCACGGGCTCCAGGACACGTGGGCTCAGTATTTTGCAGCATGCAGTCTCTCTCGTTGAGGTTCACAAGTTCAGTAGTTGTGTCACTAAGGCTTAATTGCCTCACAGCACATGGGATCTTAGTTCCCTGACCAGGCAATGAACCTGCATCCCCTGCATTGGGAGGTAGATTCTTTACCACTGGACCACCAGGGAAGTCCCTGTCTCTCTGCATTTTTGTTTGTTTATTTTAGCCACTGTGGTAGTGAAAGGTGGTATCTCATTGTGGTTTTAATCAGCATTTCCTTGATGATTGTATTTGGAAGTGTTCTCCAGAGAAACCGAACCAATAGGTTGTATGTACATATAGAAAGAGCTTTATTATAAGGACTTGGATCATACAATTGTACAGGCTGACAGATCTCAAGATCTGCAGTTGGCAGTGGCAAATCCAGGAGAGCTAGTGGTGTAGATCTAGTCTGAAGGCCAGTAGGCTCAAGACCCAGGAAGGGCCAATGTTTCAGTTCAAGTCCAAAGGCAGGAAAAAAGACCAATATCTCAGTTCAAAGGCAGTCAGGCAAGAGGATCTCCCTTTTTGTTCTATTTGGGTCTTCAACTGACTGGATGAGGCCCACCCAGTTTAGGGAGAGCAGTCTGCTTTACTCAGTCTACTGATTTAAATATGAATCTCATCCAAACTCAACCTCACAGACACACTCAGAATAATGTTTGACCAAATATCTGGGGATCTTGTGGCCCAGTCAAGTTGACACATAAAATTAACCATCACAATAACTGATGAAGTTGAGCAAGTATTCACAATCTTATTGCCTTTTTGTATTTATATTGTGAATTGCTTATAACCATTTGTCTAATACATGGTGCAAGTATTTTCCCCCCAGTATATCCTTTGCCTTTGCTTAAGCTTTGATTAAGATTTGGACAGACGTGTGCTTGAGCTCATGTTCCTCGACAAATACCCAGAATGCAGCTGTTTCATGTTATGTTCTGGTTACGTGCAGAAGCACATACTCTGACAGGCCGTGTGGCTTGCAGTGAGTATGGCAGCCCCTTGTGAAAACTGAAAAGCATAATGCACACGTAGGAGAGGTGGAAGGGTACCCATCTAGGGTGGGTCTAGGAGATCGACACCCAGAGGCAGAGTCAAGATGTTCCTCAGAAAGTTTCTTTTGGATCTGCCCTTACATATAACTGAGTGGGTAATCAAGGCAATGTTCTGCACTGAGAGCACCACTGCAAGAAAATTAACCTGGTAAAAATTTAAGCAGGTGCTACCCATGTTTCCTTTAGCAATAAAGAAAACACCCTGCTATGGAGAAAAGATAACCCTCCTCCACTGTTGGTGGGAATGTAAATTGGTGCAGCCACTATGGAGAATGGTATGGAGGTTCCTCAAAAAGCCATATGATACAGCAATCTCACTTGGGCATATATCCGGACAACGTTAGAATTTGAAAAGATGCATGTACCCCTATGTTCATAGCAGCACTATTTACAATAGCCAATGACAAGTGAATGGATAAAAGAGACGTGGTATATATGCACAGTGGAATATTTCAGTCATAAAAAGAATGAAATAATGCCATTTGCAGCTACATGGATGGATCTAGAGATTATCATACTAAGCAAAGTAAGTCAGACAGAGAAAGACAAATACCATATGATATCACTTATGTGTGGAATCTAAAATTTTACACAAATGAACTTATCTACAAAACAGAAACAGACTCACAGACCTAGAGAACAGGCTTGTGGTTGCCAAGCGTCGGGGGCAGGGGAGGGTTGGATTGGGAGTTTGGAACTAGCAGATGCAAACTATTATATAGAGAATGGATAAACAACAAGGTCCTATTGTGTAGCACAGGGAACTATATTCAATATCTGGTGATAAACCGTAATGGAAAAGAATATGAAAAAGAATAGTATATATAACTGAATCACTGTGCTGCACACCAGAAACTAATACAACATTGTAAATCAATTATACTTCAATTAAAAAAAAAAAACAGCCTGCAATATTAAACACAAATAGAGGGTTCTATATAGAGAATAGTGAAGAAAGGCTCTTAAGCTAAAGTTTTTCCCCTACAATGGGTCAATGTAATCTTTCTTGCTTTAAATGAATAAGTAAAAGCAACAAACACTTTTGTGGTGATTTATATGTGTCTGACACTGTTCTAAGTGCTTTGCCTCTATTGACTAGTCTACCTCTTATAATGCCCTTTGGCCTAGGTACTTTTTTGGCCAAGGAAACTAAGACCCAGAGAAGTTAATAAGCTTGCTCAATGGCTTGTAAATCCTTGTTCAGCTACAAGCTGGAGGAGCTGGGGGGCGGGGGAGGGCTTCCAAGTCCATACTTTAAATGTTAGCCAGCCCTTATTGCCTAGTTACAGAGTTCATTATCTTAGAACCATGAAAAACACTTAGTATTTGTGTAGATACACACTAGGCTTTCTGTATCTTATTGTTATTTGTTGTTATTGTTGTTTAAGGTACCACACTTACCTCCAAGTCTGAAGAACTAAAGGTGTATGCAAAATTCCAGCCCAACATTCCATAAATTTTTCTTTCATTGATCAGAGCATTGAAGAAACATAAGCTGAATAAGTTTTTTCCACCATGGTCCACAGTCCGGTTTTTCAAATATCTCCTCTCTTACCTCTCCACTCCCACTATATCCAAATGTCTGAAGTAAATTACTTTTCAACCCCTGGGGATTTTCCACTGCAATCTTTAAAACAGATGTGAGTAAAAACAACATGTGAGGACAGATACAGGCACTAGGACTAGGGGGGACTCTTCTTTGCATAGAGAACTACCTAAGAATATAACTGTTTTTAAGGTTCAATGGCAAATCGAAAATCTTGTGTTATTCTTTTCCCATTTGAAAACTTCTGTAAAAGGATTGTATCAGATTTCCTATTGCTCCAATTCATACCTTAAAATAAGTACAACATTGTCATTAAAAGCACTCCTGTTTGTTCTGGAAGCCCAGCATTTTAGAAAGTTTGACAGTGAAGAGTTATTATACTCTAAATGCTCAATGTCAGCTAAATGGCTGTAACAGAATCAGGGTTACATGGCCTCAGCAAGGCAGCAGATAGAGGGGGCTCCAAATTATGGGAAACAGAACTCACGGAACCAACAAAAGTATCTAATCATAACAGATAATTTGGTGTGTTACTAAAGTGTTCTGCTTGAATTGAAAATCACTTTGATTGATTTTTTAACTAGGAAAGTTGAGGTGAGGAGGTACAGGAGGTGAACTGGGGAGAGAATCACTTGGAGGGCTTTTTTTTAAGAGTGTGGCTGTAAGTCCGAAACTGAAGGCTCTGAAAATGTTTCTTGCACAGTTTCCAAAGACATACATACATAGACATATAAATGTATATGTGTATTTCACATTGTGTGGGTATATATATATAGGATACATATAAATGTGTGTAGATATGTATATATGATATGTGTGTGCGTTGTGTGTGTACGTGAACATGAGACTTCTGAATCAAGGATACGACTGCTTGATTTATTCACAGAGCACTTAAAATAAAATGTTCCTTCAAGCTCTATCTCTGTCCCCAGCATGTCCACCTCCCAAACGCCCTGCTCCTGGCCAAAGATAAAAGGCTGTTTGACATCATAATCTGCCTGGCCCTGGGAGGTAAATGGAATATCTTGAGTCTCAGACTAAAAGTTGCGGATTTCTCCAATCCGTGTCCCATCTTCTACAGGAGCAGGTTTGTTGGGAATTGGCTCAGTACCGTCGTCATGGGTAGATACACCCAGGGGCCGGGGAATAGCTGGGGGTCAGTGTAACAGGGAGAAGTTCCTTTGCTTCCCAAGAGTAAATCTGATTTATTCTCAGGCTGGACTGGGACTTTATCAGGAAATTGTCCCATCTATCCCATTTCCTCTATCTTCATCCCAGTTCTGTTAAATATCTGGCACACATTCTGCCTATGCCATTGGTCAGTTTTCTTTGCCATTAGGACTCCATTTTTTGGTCAGCTGGACACTTGTTTAACAGAATCGACCAAGTCTTAGTATTTATTCAAATTTAATGGTGGATATGATTAGAAGTCACAGATAATTTTTAATTAGGACTTTTTAGTCAATAGTTTCAACCTGCTTTTTGCCAGACCTCTTTCAGAGAATTAATAACAAATTATGAAACATTTAGGGGGGTCAGAGACAGGAAAAAGCTAGAGAAGCAAAGGGCAAGGAAAGGACACAAATTCTATACTCTGTACTCTGGTTTATAAGAGTTGGAAGCCTAAGCATCCTTGTTTGAGAAAACAAACATCTAAACTTTGAATCACTTGAAAGCAAGGATCTTGTCTATACTTTTGCATCCTTCCTGGTCCACAGTGCAGGGCTGAGCACAGCAGAAATTTAGCATACTGCAATTAGCACTCTCTTCTTAATTCAGAATTATGAATGCAAGACAGTTTACATTCAAATAGTGTTTCTGAGTCAATATTAAAATCTATTATACCTTGTCCTTACTTTTAAACTCTTTTGAAGAATAGGAATTGGGAAAGAACTGTCTGATTTTGAGCTTTACCACAGCCTAAACCCAGGCTCTCCTGTCACATTTGGACAATTAAATCTGCAAAATAAAAAATTCATAAATATTTTAATGTGAAAAATTTAAATGAAACCAACATGTTCTAAGAATCATAGTTATCTTAATGTTTGAACTGGTCTTAGATACCCTTTTAATAATCAAACCATAAGAACTTTCATGTTGCATAAGAATTTGCATTAAGACCCATTAATTCCCATTTTGAAAAAGTAGTTTTCCCTCCCTTAGGTACAAAAATGATATAGACTTATTGCAAAAAAAACTTGGAAAAAATTACAAATTAAGGACAAAATGATGAGTTCTACTGCTCACATCTGGCACAATTGAACATCGTAATAAACAATGATGGTAAAAGTTTATAATCCATTGAATACAACAGAAATCCATGAGTCCATGCTGTTATAAATAAATAAATAAATGGGGAGAAAGAAAATTCCCTTATAGTAGAACATAATTTAATAAATTTCGAAGGAATTGTGGAGTTAGAAAGTTACCATTTGGCAAATAATTCAGTAATAATTCAATCAAAAATTATCAATGGAAGTGGAAAGTAGTGGGTGAAAGTCTGAGATGTATAGATCATCTGAAAGTCCCTACAGTTGGTAGATACCACTTTAATTAAATGATCAAAATTAATATTCTATACTTCTATAAACCAGAGTATAGAGTATAGAATTTGTGTCCTTTCCTTGCTCTTTGCTTCTCTAGCTTTTTCCTATTTCTGGTCCCCCTAAATCTGTCCAGAAGTGGGACAGATTGACGTCTTGTGCCTCTTGCTATGATGTACCAAGAAGGATACAACATCACATCTGTGGTATTCCTGCAACACTGCATAACCTAACTCTAACCATGAGAAAATAGCAGACAAATCCAAACTGATGGACACTTTACAAAATAACCAGCTTGTACTTTTCACAAAACGTTAAAGTTGTAGACGACAAAAACAGACTGAGGAACTATTCTAGAACAAAGGCGATTTAAGAGACATGACAACCGAATGCAATGAGAAATCCTGAATTGGAACCTGGACCTAACTTTTTTCTTCTTTTGCAATAAAAGATATTATTGGGACAATAGGCTAGACATGATTAATTTCTATTGATTAGATAATCAGCATACACGCTGCAGTATTTAGAGGTCAAGTGGCATTATGTCTGCAACTTACTTTCAAATGATTCAGAAAAAATTACATATACATGTATGTACATATGAAAGAAATGAGAGGGCAAATGTTAACAATCATTAACTCATTTAAAGGAAGAGAGGTTAAGGGTATAGTTTTTGTATCATTCTTGCAAATTTTCTGCAAGTCTGAAATTATTTTTTTAATTTAAAAAACAAACCAAAAACTACAAAAGCAAAGAAACACTAAACAAAAAATTAAGCAGAGGGCTTCCCTGGTGGCGCAGTGGTTGAGAGTCTGCCTGCCGATGCAGGGGACGCAGGTTCGTGCCCCGGTCCAGGAGGATCCCACATGCCGTGGAGCGGCTGGGCCCGTGAGCCGTGGCCGCTGGGCCTGCGCGTCCGGAGCCTGTGCCCCACAGCGGGAGAGGCCACAACAGTGAGAGGCCCACGTACCGCAAAAAAAAAAGAAAAAAAAATTAAACAGAAAAACAAAAATAATCTGAAATCTGACAGAGTAGGTGTAAGTATACTTCTCTCTTTTTCCCCTCTCTGTCTGCATCTCTCTCACTGTTGTGGCCTCTCCCATTGCGGAGCACAGGCTCTGGACGTGCAGGCTCAGTGGCCATGGCTCACGGGCCCAGCCACTCCGCGGCATGTGGGATCTTCCCGGACCGGGGCACGAACCCGTGTCCCCTGCATCAGCAGGCGGACTCTCAACCACTGCACCACCAGGGAAGCCCTCTTTCTGTCATTTTTAAATTAAAAATATTATACCATACATACATGTATTTTACAGGCTACATGTCTGTAGCCTGATTTTTTCCTCTTAGCAGTATATTGTAAACATATTTCTTTAATTCCTAAATTTAAGAAAATCTTTTTCACGTTTTCCTCTCCCAGTGTGGGCTGCTAAGGTGATAGTAATAAATATTTAAAGGCTTGATTTGATAAAGAAGTATGAATTTACCTTAATCATTCTCTGGTAATATAGAATATTTTAAATGTATCATTAATTACTCTTATTAAGGCTTTGAAACTCTGTTCTGAAAAACATTTCTCTAATCTCTTTTTTAAAATGATACATTGGGGGCTTCCCCAATGTATTCAAAAAGTCTTAACACACCTTTTGAAGGTTGATACAATGACTGTCTGGTTGATGCTGTGTCCTTAGTCTCTAGAATGATTTTTGGCAAATAGTATAGTTTCCCTATAGATATTTATTGAATGAATAATGAATGAAAAAACTGGTAGAAATTATTGTGTCATAGTCCACAGTTTGCATCTATTGAAATCATACAATTAAGTAATCTTCATCTTTTGCCTCAAGTGATGAAATAAAGGTGAAAAAGAGAAATTATGAAATAGTTTTTAGACTTCTAAAAGAATAACTGTCTGATAACAGAATGAATGACATTAGTGAAGTTTTTAGAAATTTAAGCCAGGCAGCTGCATTTTGGTTTCATAGTTTCCTTGTGAATGCTCACAGCAGAAGAATACAGTGTAAAGAAGAGAAGAGCCTCATTTCAAGACAATTTTACAGTACAGTATCAGCCATACTCAGTAAAGTGGACAGAAATGCAAGGCTGGAGAAAAAAACTATAGAATGTTGTTGGTTTAAACCTTACTAACTCAACACATTGCTTATTCTTCACTCAAAGTTATATCATTCAACTTCCAAATACTTCCACTGCAAAGAAGAAGGCTGAACCTATGGAAATTTTTGCCCGAGTGAACAAGTGCCTTGGGAGATACAGCCTAGAAAAGTGGGTTGAGGTAGAATAAGTCAGAATAAGTACTAAATACATCACCGAAAGTATGGATATGAGGTATCCTATTCTGCTGTTTGGAAACATATAGGTTATTAAAAACTATGTAATAGATCTATATGTCTGTATATACATGGGTAAGTATTCGTGTATATCTACTGAGGGTGAGGGTTTGAAGAGAGAAAGAGAAAGTGATAAACAGGATGGAAAATAAAAACTGAAGAGGGCTTTTTTTCTCTAATAAAAACTGATATATTCTTTGTGAAGTTTTCAAGTTCTTGAAGAAAAGAGAACTCTCAAAAGGTAGCCTGAGTTTCCTCTGAGAGGCCCAACACATTATTTTATCATTGTTTAAGCATGCTGTGCATTTCCATTTCCAGTTTTATTTCATTTTTAAAACTAGAGCTTTAGTGGAGTATAATTACATCACAATACTGTGTTAGTTTCTGTTGTACACCAAAATGAATTAGCTATATTCATACATATGTCCCCATATCCCCTCCCTCTTGCGCCTCCCTCCCACCCTCCCAATCCCACCCCTCTAGGTGGTCACAAAGCACCGAGCTGATCTCCCTGTGCTATGCGGCTGCTTCCCACCAGCTATCTATTTTACATTCGGTAGTGTATGTATATTGATGCTACTCTCACTTTGCCCCAGCTTCCTCCTCCCACCCCGTGTCCTCAGGTCCATTCTCTATGTCTACATCTTTATTCCTGCCCTGCAACTAGGTTCATCAGTACCATTTTTTTTTTTTTTTTAGATTCCATAGGTATACATTAGGAAGACATACAAGAGACACATGAAAAGATGCTCAACATCCCTAATTATTAGAGAAATGCAAATCACTGTTTTGAGAATAATCTGATTCCTTACAAATAAATGTAAAACTCTTAACGATTCTACAATAGCGCAAAGCCTCGGCGTAAATGATGCTGCAAGATGGCAGTTCCGGAGGAAGACCCATTGTTCAGTTTTGGTTAGGGCCTTAACAATGAGGTCTTCTGCTTTAGCTGTCTGGCCATGACCCAAAGAAATCATGGTCACATGATTTGTTGTTCCTTTTAACTCTTGTGCAAATTTCAGGAGAGTATTGGTGAGGTTGATCCCTGCAAGACAACGTGGAAAGATACATACTATTGTAAATTCATGTAATCCCCTCTTTAAAAATACAAGCTAGCGTTTATTGAGTGGTGGTGGGAGAAGGTGTAGAAGGTGGAAAAACAAGTCTTTGGAATTAGAAGGCAGAGTTCAAATTTTGGCTCTGCTACTTTTTTTTTTTTAATTTTTATTGGAGTATAGTTGGTTTACAATGTTGTGTTAGTTTCTTCAGTACAGCAAAGTGAATCAGTTATACATATATCCACTCTTTTTTAGATTGTTTTCCCATATAGGTCATTATAGAGTGCTGAGTAGAGTTCCCTGTGCTATACAGTAGGTTCTTATTAGTTATCTATTTTATATATAGTAGTGTGTATATGTCAGTCCCAATCTAATGGGGTGACAGATGGGGATGATACTATTTTTTTTTTTTTTTTTTTTTTTTTTTTTCGGTATGCGGGCCTCTCACTGTTTTGGCCTCTTCCATTGCGGAGCACAGCCTGCGGACGCGCAGGCTCAGCGGCCATGGCTCACGGGCCCAGCCGCTCCGCGGCATGTGGGATCTTCCCGGACCAGGGCACGAACCCGTGTCCCCTGCATCGGCAGGCGGATTCTCAACCACTGCGCCACCAGGGAAGCCCGGGGATGATACTATTTACCTACAGCAGTGACTGCTGGTTATTGACTCCAGCGTTTACTTATCCCTTCCTCCTCTGAACCCCAGTGTTACTCCAGATGGCTATGTGCCCAGCTAAAATACTTCATTTTTAGCCTCTCTTGCAGTTAGATATGAGCATCTTATATTATGTGAATAAGCTTTGGCAGCAAAGTTTGTTAAATGTTGTTATCTTCCATTCTAGCTTGGAGCATGGATGTGATGACTAGAGCCTTAGCTGCCATCTCAGGCTAAGTCTTCAAGAAATAGACAGCACCTGTTATGAGTGCATCAGGCATATAGCAGCTGCTTTACATGGAAAAGTTCCAGGTAAGAAAGCCTCTACATGGAGGCACTTTGAACAAGGTTTTGCCTAAAAGAATCAGAGTTTGAAAATGGTGAGTTCTAAAGACATGTTTGATTTGAAGATGATGAAGAGCAGAAGATAAATGAAGAAAATATTTTGCTTAGGGTCTATAGAGCAAAGACAAGAAAAGGAGAAAAAAATGCATTTGGAGTTTTGAAAAATACAAGGGCTGGATCAGCAGAGCCAATTTCTTATAGTTTATTTTATAACGTATTTTTTTCATGAGTCAGTGGGAATTAAAATTGTTAATAAATGCAAGGGCAATCCCAACTTTCATATCAATCGTATGTGTTTGGTAGGTATTTTCTGCACAGAAAACTAGCATTGATAAATTTTCCCATACTTGTGAATCTGAGATATCTTAGCTCTCTTTGTTCTGTTACATTTTTAGTCATTCTTTTTTTTTATGTGCTACTCTTAAAATTTATTTATTAAATTGTGCTACTCTTAAAATTTATTTATTAAATTGAGGTATAGTTGATGTACAATAATGATGTACATAAGTTTCAGGTGTGCAACATAGTGATTCACAATTCTTAACGCTTAGAGTCTATTTATAGTTATTATAAAATAATGGCTAATTCCCCTTGTTGTACGATATATCCTGGTAGCTTATATATTTTATATATAGTGGTCTGTACCTCCTAATCCCCTACCTCAGCTTGTTCCTCCCCTTCTCCTTCTCTCCACTGATAACCACTAGTTTGTTCGCTATATCTGTGAGTGTGTTTGAAAGATTCATTCTTAATATAGTTTACGGTTTTAATCGGTCTCTTTCCCAAAATACTTAAGTAAGAATAGGAAAATATTTTAAACAGAGAATAACCTGACACAGAACCTACTTCTCTACATTTTTTGATGAATATTGTCGTGTCATCTTAACTGTTGACAAGTAGCTTACCATGTGAGTGAATAAGTATCAGTGGAGTTCTGGCATTGAGTTCTTTATATGATTCTTTCAAATCAATTCCAGTTCTGTGAATATATTCATTTCTTATATTTTCGGTTACAAACCTTTTCATGGAATTCTTTAAATGTTCTGGTCTAAGAATTTTTATCTAAGAAAGAAATCATGAAAGATAAGATGACTTTAGAAACCGTCCAAGGGAATATTCCCTATGGTAAGAGGAAATAAACTAAAAAGTATTCATTACTTAGGTTGCCAGTCAAGAGTTTTGTGGTGTTCCTTGGGTTGGGAAAATTTGATGGGAGAGTCTATGTGTGGTGAGGAAACTGCCACCACTGCTCTTGACCTTCATACGGTCCTTCATTAGATGTCATGGCTACCTTTCTTTCACACTCTGCGATCTCACTTTGGATGTGAAAATCCAAGTTATGGTCCCTGATTCTGCAAAAAGAGACCTTTCCCCTGGGTTTCTTCCTGCTCTGCTGTACATATCTAGAGCAAGAAATCCCATGGTGTTGAGGGATGAAAATCCAGGATAGCATGGTTGGAAGAGTACTAACTCTTCCATTAATAAAATGAAAATCAATAGCACAATATTTGTGTATTTAAGCAAACTGAGCACAGCACATATCTGAAAAGAACTCTAGAGGAACTAAAAGATTTTGCAAATGTATACATGTGGGAAATAGAGATTTCAGGGCTTATTGGAAATCATTGCAAATTTCAGACCTTTTCCATGAAAACTGTTTTATTCAAATCACTTATGTGCTGTTTCTTTACAGAATGATCATACATTCTGTGCTAAGCATTTTCAGCATCAGAGACTCCATCATTTAAGGCAAAGCTGAAACTGTATGTGTCTGTGGGTCTGTGTGGATATACTAGGTTGAACTATGGGTAATAGTCAGAAACTGTCAAATATTGGCAAGTTCACATGTTTAACATATAATCACTATGTTGAGCTCTGCTCTTTTCTGTTACCCTTTGGAACAATTAATCTTAAATTTTTATTTTAATTAAATGCAGCATATATATTTTAAAAAAATGAAAACTGGCAGCATACAAAGAATCTGGGGTCTAATAGCAGAGTTCAGACAATATATCCAATTAATGAAAGTTTGAGAATCATCCAAGTGAAACATCATTAGGTGTGGTCCCCTGACACCATCACTGCTGAGAATCTGTCTCCCAAATGGGATTATCATCCTTTGTCATCATCATGCTGCCGGCTCCCTCTTTACTTTATTGATCAAGCAAACATTTATTAAGTTTCTCTGCTTTTGTTATTTTTTAACCCCAAGAACTTTTTTTGGGAGGTGGTGGGAGAGAAAGGGAAGATTGAAGAAATGGGGTTCTGTTGAATTAAACTTTATTTCATAAACATATTTCATATGTTTCAGGGAAACATACAGTAAAGGTGGTAGATAAACCACTTATAAAGCTAGTAGAAAGGTTAAAAAACAGAAGTAGTAAAATAATCTATACCCACAGTAAGTAATTAAAGGACACACAAAAGAAAAAATGTAAAACATACAATGTTCAAAATACTAAATGCTAAATGTGGTGGGCAGGAGTAGAAATGTAGGGTTATTTGAACTTAAGCGATCACTTACTTAAAATACTATTATATTTTATATATATATATATATATATATATATATATATATATATACACACACACACACAAATGAATATACCTTATTGTAATCACAAACCTAAAACATGCACACACAAAAAGAGAAAGGAAATCCAAACATAACAAAATTGTCATCAGATCACCAAGCAAGAGAGCAAAGAAGAAAAAAAAAAAGAACTACAAAAACAACCAAAAAACAATGATCAAGATGGCAATAATTACTTTGAATGTAAATGGACTAAATGTTCCAATAAAAAGACATAGATTGGTTGATTGAATTAAAAATAAGAGCCATATATATACTGCCTACAGGAGACTCATTTCAGCTATAAAGACACACAGAGACTGAAAGTGAGAGGATGTAAAAATTATTCCCTGCAAATGGAAATGAAATCTGGAGTAGCAGTACTTATGTCAGACAAAATAGACTTGAAAATAAAGATTGTAACAAGAGGCAAAGAGGATGTTGCATTATGAAAAAGAGATCAATCCAACAATAAGATATAACCCTTGTAAATATATATGTACCCAACACAGGAGCACCTAAATACATAAAGGAAATATTAACAAACATAAAGGAGACATTTAAAGTAATACAATAATGGTAGGGGACTTTAACACCCCACAAACATCAATGGACAGATCATCCAGACAGAAAATCAATAAGGAAACTTTAGCCTTAAATGACGCATTAGACCAGATGGGCACATTAAATGACAGGTTAGACCAGATGTTATGTATGTGTGTGTGTGTGTGTGTGTGTGTGTGTGTGTGTGTATATATATATATGCACAAAAGTAGCAGAATATACAATTTTTACAACTGTAGATGGAACATTCTCCAGGATAGATCACATTCTTGGCCACAAAACAGTACTCAATAAATATAAGAATTTAAAAATCACATCTAGCATCTTTTCTTTTTTTTTTTTTTTTTAACATCTTTATTTGAGTATAACTGTTTTAAAATAGTGTGTTAGTTTCTCCTTTACAACAAAGTGAATCAGTTATACATATACATATGTTCCCATAACTCTTCCCTCTTGCATCACCCTCTCTCCCACCCTCCCTATCCCACCCCTCTAGGTGGTCACAAAGCACAGAGGTGAACTCCCTGTGCTATGCTGCAGCTTCCCACTAGTATCTAATTTACATTTGGTAGTGTGTATATGTCCCTGCCACTCTCTCACATCGTCACAGCTTACCCTTCCCCCTCCCCATATCCTCAAGTCCATGTTCTAGTAAGACTGTGTTTTATTCCTGTCCTACCACTAATCTCTTCATGACATTTTTTTTTTTTTTAGATTCCATATATATGTGTTAGCATACGCTATTTGATTTTATCCTTCTGACTTACTTCACTCTGTATGACAGACTCCAGGTCTATCCACCTCATTACAAAAACTCAGTTTCATTTCTTTTTATGGCTGAGTAATATTCCATTGTATATATGTGCCACATCTTCCTTATCCATTCATCTGTTGATGGACACTTAGGTTGCTTCCATGTCCTGGCTATCGTAAATAGAGCTGCAATAAACATTTTGGTACATGACTCTTTTTGAATTATGGTTTTCTCAGGGTATATGCCCAGTAGTGGGATTGCTGGGTCATATGGTAGTTCTATCTGTAGTTTTTTAAGGAACCTCCATACTGTTCTCCATAGTGGCTGTATCATTTTACATTCCCACCAACAGTGCAAGAGCGTTCCCTTTTCTCCACACCCTCTCCAGCATTTATTGTTTCTAGAGTTTTTGTTGATGGCCAATCTGACCAGTGTGAGATGATATCTCATTGTAGTTTTGATTTGCATTTCTCTAATGATTAATGATATTGAGCATTCTTTCATGTGTTTGTTGGCAGTCTGTATATCTTCTTTGGAGAAATGTCTATTTAGTTCTTCTGCCCATTTTTGGATTGGGTTGTCTGTTTTTTTGTTATTGAGCTGCCTGAGTTGCTTATAAATTTTGGATATTAATCCTTTGTCAGTTGCTTCATTTGCAAATATTTTCTCCCATTCTGAGGGTTGTCTTTTGGTCTTGTTTATGGTATCATTTGCTGTGCAAAAGCTTTTAAGTTTCATTAGATCCCATTTGTTTATTTTTGTTTTTATTTCCATTACTCAAGGAGGTGGATCAAAAAAAATCTTGCTGTGATTTATGTCATAGAGTGTTCTGCCTATGTTTTCCTCTAAGAGTTTGATAGCCTTACATTTAGTCTTTAACCCATTTTGAGTTTATTTTTGTGTATGGTGTTAGGGAGTGTTCTAATTTCATACTTCTACAGGTAGCTGTCCAGTTTTCCCAGCACCACTTATTGAAGAGGCTGTCTTTTCTCTGCTGTGTTTCCTTCCCTCCTTTATCAAAGTAGGGGGACCAGTGCCCCTGTTCTGGTGGATGAGGCTGGATCCCGTCTCCCTGGCGGGCAGGTCCATGTCTGGTGGCATGTATGGGGATTTTGGTAGCCTTACTATGATTCTAGGCAGCCTCTCTGCTAATGGATGGGGCTGTAGACCTGTCTCGCTCTTTGTTGGGTATAGGGTGTCCAGCACTGTTCGTTGCTGGTCCTTGAGTGAAGCTGGGTCTTGGTGTTGAGATGGAGATCTCTGGGAGATTTTCACCGTTTGATATTACGTGGAGCTGAGAGGTCTCTTGTGGACCAGCGTCCTGAGGCTGGTTCTCCCACCTCAGAGACACAGCCTTGACACCTGGCTGGAGTGCCAAGAGCCTTTAATCCACACGGCTCAAAATAAAAGGGAGAAAAAAATAGAAAGGCAAGAAAGGAAGGAAGGAAGGAGGAAGGGAGGGAAGGAGGGAAGAAAGGAAGGGAGGAAGGAAGGAGGGAATAAAGAAAGGAAGGGAGGGAGGAAGGAAGGAGGGAATAAAGAAAGGAAGGGAGGGAGGAAGAAAGGAAGGGAGGAAGGAAGGAGGGAATAAAGAAAGGAAGGGAGGGAGGAAGAAAGGAAGGGAGGAAGGAAGGAGGGAATAAAGGAAGGAAGGGAGGAAGGAAGGAAGGAGGGAATAAAGGAAGGAAGTGAGGAAGGAAGGAAGGAGGGAAATAGGAAAGAAAGGAGGGAAGAAAGGAAGAAAGGGGTGAAGACAAAATAAAGTAGGGTAAAATACAGTTATTAAAATAAATTATTAAGAAGAAAAATTTCTATTAAAGAAAAAAAAAGAAGAAAAAAAAAGGGGGGGTCAGTCTAACCCCAGGACAAATGGTAAAAACAAAGCTACACAGACAAAATCTCACACAACAGCACCCACATACACACTCACAAAAAGAAAAAAGGGGAAAATAATAGTATATCTTGCTCCCAAAGTCCACCTCCTCAACCTGGGATATTTTGCTGTCTATTCAGGTTTTCCACAGATGCAGGGCACTTCAAGCTGACTGTGGAGCTTTAACCTGCTGTTTCTGAGGCTGCTGGGAGGGACCTCCCCCTCTCTTTGTTCGCACAGCTCCTGGGGCTCAGCCCTGGACCTGGCCCCACCTCTGTGCGCAGGTCGTCCAAGGGCGGCTGCCCTTCGCTCAGAGAGGGCGGGGTCAAAGGAGCAGCGTTAACGGAGCAGCTGATTCATGGTCTCTGGCTCACTCAGGCGGGGGGGGGCAGGGGGGGCACGGATGTGGGGTGAGTCCGTGGCGGCAGAGGCCGGCGTGACGCTGCACCGGCCCGAGGCGCACCGCGCGTTTTCCCGGGGAAGCAGTCCCTGGATCCCGGGACCCTAGCGGTGGCGGGCTGCACAGGCTCCCTGGAGGGCCGGTGTGGAGAGTCACCTGTGCTCGCACACAGGCCTCTTGGTGGCGGTAGTAGCAACCCTAGCGTCCCACACCCGTCTCTGTTGTCCGTGCCGACAGCCGCAGCTCACGCCCGTTTCTGGAGCTCCTTTATGTGGTGCCCTTAATTCCTTTTCCTCGCGCCCCAGGAAGCGAAGAGGCAAGAAAAAGTCTCTTGTCTCTTTGGCAGCTCCGCGCCCGTTTCTGGAGTTCCTTTAAGCGGCGCGCTTAAACCCCTCTCCTCGCGCAGCAGGAGGTAAAGAGGGAAGAAAAGGTCTCTTGCCTCTTCGGCAGCTCCAGACTTCTCCCGGACTCCCGGCCAGCCGCGCTAACCCATTCAGGCTGTTTTCACTCTGCCAACTCCAGACCTTTCCCTGGGATCCGCCCGAGGCTCAGTTTCTAGCATCTTTTCTGATTAAAACAGTTTGAGAATAGAAATCAACTACAAGAAAAAAACTGTGAAACACACAAACACATGGAAGCTAAACACTATGCTACTAAACAACAAATGGGGTCACTAAAGAAGTCAAAGAGGAAATTTAAAAATACCTGGAGACAAATGAAAATGGAAACAAATGATCCCAAATCTGTGTGATGCAGCAGAAATAGTTCTGACACAGAAGTTTATAACAAAACATACCTACTTCAGAAAACAAGAAAAATCTCAAATAAACAATCTAACTTTACACTTAAAGGGACTGGAAATAGAAGAGGAAACAAAACCCAAAGTTAGTAAAGGGAAAGAAATAATAAAGATCAGAGCAGAAGTAAATGAAATAGAGACTTAAAAAATTACAAAAGATCAATGATACTAAGAGCTGGCTCTTTGAAAAGGCAAAGAAAGTTGATAAACCTTTAGCCAGAATCATCAAGAAAAAAAGAGAGAAAGTTCAAATAAATAATATCAGAAATAAAATAGGAGAACACCACAGCAATGCAAAGGATCATAAGAGAGTACTATGAATTATGAAGCAATGAAATGGACAACCTCAAGAAAATAGATAAAAATCCTAGAAATGTACATTATCCCAAGGCTGAATCAGAAATAGAAATACAAAAATATGAACAGATTGATTACCAGGAACGAAATTGAATCAGTAATCAAAAAAAAAACCACCCAACAAACAAAAGTCCAGGACCAAACAGCTTCACAGATGAAAGCTACCAAGCATTTAAAGAAGAATTAACACTATCTTTCTCAAAAATATTCCCCAAAAAATGAAGAGGGAGAAATGTTTCTGAACTCATTCTACAAGGCCAACATCACTCTGATACCAAAACCAGACAAAGACACCACAAAAAAGGAAAATTACTGGCCAGTATCACTGACGACATAGCTGCAAAAATACTCAATGAAATATTGGGGAACCAAATACAACAATACATTAAAAGGATCATACACCATGATCAAGTGGGATTTATCCCAGGGATGTAAAAATGGTTCAATATCCACGTATCAGTGTGTATATGTTAATCCCACTGATATACACACTACTATATATAAAATAGACAACTAACAAGGACCTACTGTACAGCACAGGGAACTCAATATTCTGTAATAACCTAAATGGGAAAAGAATTTGAAAGAGATTCAATATATGTATATGTATAACTGAATCACTTTGTTGTACATCTGAAACGAACACAACTTTGTAAATCAACTATACTCTAATGTAAAATAAAAAGTAAAAAAATCCACAAATCAATCAATGTAATACACCATATTAATAAATTGGAGAATAAAAATCATATAATCATCTCAATAGATGCAGAAAAATCTTTGACAAAATTTAAGATCCACTCATGGTAACACCTTTCAACAAATTGAGTACAGAGGGAATATACCTGTAAATAATAGAGTCCATATATCTCAAATCTACAGCCAACATCATAATCAATAGTGAAAAGCTGAAAACATTTCTTCTAAATGAGAAACAAGACAAGAATGCTGACTCCTGCCACTGTTATTTAACATAGTATTGGAAGTCCTAACCACATCAGACCAAAAAAAAAAAAAGAAAGAAAAAAGGAGTCTAAATTGGAAAGGAAAAAATAAAACTGTCACTGTTTGTAGATGACATGAAAATTTCCTATATAAATATATATATATATATTCCTACATATATACTATATACTGAAAAAACCATTATGCCACCAAAAAACTGTTAGAACTAATAAACAGATTTAGTAAAGTTGCAGGATACAAAATTAATAAATAATTATATTAATAGATATAATTAATGTGATATAATTAATGTATAATTTAATAAACAGAATTTTGTTGCTTTTCTATACACTAATAACACACTATCAGAAGGAGAAATTAAGTACACAATTCCATTTACAACTGTATCAAAAAGAATATAATAGCAGGAATACATCTAACCAAGGGGGTGAAAGACTTGCACTCAGAAAGCTGTAAGACTTTGATGAAAGAAATCTAAAATAATACAAATAAATGGAAAGACATACCATCCTCATTGATTAGAAGAATTAATATTGTTTAAATGGCCATGCTACTCAAGGCAATCTACAGATTCAATGCAGTCCCTATGAAAATTCCAATAACATTTTTCATAGAAATAGAACAAAGTATTCTAAAATTTGTATGGAAACACAGAAGACCCCCAATAGCCAAAACAGTCTTGAGAAATAACAAAGCTGGAAGTATCTTGCTCCCTGATTTCAAGCTATACTACAAAGCTACAGTGATCAAAACAGTATGGTACTGGTACAAAAACAGACATGTAGATCAATGGAACAGATTAGAGAGGCCAGAAATAAACCCATGCTTATATGGTCAATTAATCTTTGATAAAGGAAGCAAGAATATACAATGGGCAAAAGGCAGCCTCTTCAGTAAATGGAGTTGGGAAAGCTGGACAAGCTACATGCAAAAGAATTAAACTGGACTACTTTCTCATGTCATATGCAAAAATAAACTCAGAATGGATTAAAGGCTTAAATGTAAAACCTGAAACCATAAAACTTCAAGAAGAAAGCACAGGCAGTATGCTCTTTGACATTAGCTTTAACAATGTATTTTTTGTGGGGGGGATATTTCTCCTCAGACTAGGGAAACAAAAGCCAAAATAAATAAATGGAACTACATCAAACTTACAAGCTTTATGCAGTGAAGGAAACTTTCACGAAATGAAAAGGCTGCTTACTGAATGGGAGAAAGTATTTGCAAATGATTTATTTGATAAGGGATTAATATCCAAAATATACAAAGTCTTATACAACTCTACATAAAAAACAAAACAAAACACAACAACCTGAGCAGAACACCTGAATAGACATTTTTTCAAAGAAGATATATAGATGGCCAACAGACACATGAAAATATGCTCATCACTAATCATCAGGCAAGTGCAAATCAAAACCAAAATAAGATACCACTTCACACCTGTCAGAATGGCTATCATCCAAAAGACAACAAATAATAAATGCTGGTGCGGATGTGCATAAAAAGGAACCCTCATGCACTGTTGACAGGATTGTAAATTGGTGCAGCCACTATGCAAAAAATTATGAAATTTCCTAAAAAAATTAAAAATAGAACTGCCCCATGATCCAGCAATTTCACTTCTGGGTATTTACCCAAAGAAAACAAAAACACTGATTCAAAAAGATGTGTGTTCTCCAATGTTCATTGCAGCATTATCTTAGCTATTGCTAAGATATGAAAGCATCCTAAGTTTCCATTTATAGACAAATGGATAAAGAAGATGTGGAATACATATGCAATGGAATATTATTCAGCCTAAAAAATGAAATCTTGCCTTTTATGACAACATGGATGGACCTAGAGGGTATTAGGCTAAGTAAAATAAGTTGGACAGAGAAAGAGAAATACTGCATGAGGAATCTAAATCTAGATTCCATTGTTTGTGGAATCTAAGAAACAAAACAAACAAACAAAAAAACAATGCAAAACAAAAACAGACTCATAGATATTGAACACAAATGGGTGGTTGCCAGAAGGTGGTGGGAGTGGACAAAACAGATGAAGGGGTTTAAGAGGTACAAACCTTCAGTTATATAATAAATAATCATGAGAATGCAATATATAGCATAAGGAATATGGTTAATTATTATATATTGTAATAACTTTGTATGGGGAGATGATTACTAGACTTATTGTGGTAATCGTATCATAATGTATGCAAATGTCAAATTATTATGTAGTACACCTGAAACTAAGTTAATATTGTATGTCAACTATATTTCAAAAAATGAATATATATAAAGAATATATATGTAGAAGAAAAAAGTGAAAGGAAAAAAACACAAAAATATTAATAATGGTTATCTCTGAATAGAATTTATTTATTTTCTTCTTTTCCATGTGTATAACTTCTAATGGTTTTTATAATAAATACATATTGATTATATAATTTAAATTTTTTTGTTTTGTTGAGAGCAAAAAATAATTTTAATTAAATTAGTTAAAGTATAATTGACATACAATATAATAGTTTCAGGTGTACAACATGGTAGTGTGACGTTTCTTTTCTTTTTTTTTTTAAATAAATTTATTCATTTATTTTTGGCTGTGTTGGGTCTTCGTTTCTGTGCAAGGACTTTCTGCAGTTGCGGCGAGCGTGGGCCACTCTTCATCGTGGTGCACGGGCCTCTCACTGTCGCGGCCTCTCCCGTTGCGGAGCACAGGCTCCAGACACGCAGGCTCAGTAGTTGTGGCTCATGGGCTTAGTTGCTCCGTGGCATGTGGGACCTTCCCAGACCAGGGCTCGAACCCGTGTCCCCTGCATTGGCAGGCAGATTCTTAACCACTGCGCCACCAGGGAAGCCCTAACGTACACTGAGAATGTTTTAATGATTCCAATTACAGTAGGCACCTCATGGATTGGCTGCTGAAGATGAATTTTTGGTTGCCTGTTTTGCTGCATGATCTTTCTCTTGGCCTTAGGTGAGTAGTTGAGGAATAGGCTCCTGACTGAGGCTAAGACACTCAGATTCACCCTTCTATATGTATGGCGTCTAGAACTGAGTGGCACAGAGTCTGAGAACTATTGGAAGTTGAGTCATGTTAACGGTAGGCAGTAGTTATTTTCATATTGGTGCTTGGCTGTTCACATTTTCCTTAGGTTTTTCTGAGATATCCCAGAATTCTTCTATACATTTTTAATTTTTTTAAAGCCATTGAATTATTGTTGCCTGTTTTTTGCAAGCAAAAGAATCTTAATAAATTCAAAAGAACATTAATTGATTCAAGAGTCATTTACCGGGGCTTCCCTGGTGGCGCAGTGGTTGAGAATCCGCCTGCCGATGCAGGGGACACGGGTTCGTGCCCCGGTCCGGGAAGATCCCACATGCCGCAGAGCGGCTGGGCCCGTGAGCCGTGGCCGCTGAGCCTGCGCGTCCGGAGCCTGCGCTCCGCAATGGGAGAGGCCACAACACTGAGAGGCCCACGTACCACAAAAAAAAAAAAAAAAAAAAAAGAGTCATTTACCAAACATTTATTGTGGACCAGGATTTGGGACTATAAAAGCAAAAAAAAAAAAAAAAAAAAAATACTATCCAAACGTCTGGTATCTTCCCTAGCAACTGTTTTCATATTTTCATTCTGACTTCTAGCCTCTGCTAATAGTCTCAAAACAATTGACAAAGGCTACTCCAAACCACCACTTTTTCCTCCTCAGTGAGAATGTCAGACTTCCTTTAAATTTTATATGTTTTGTAACTTAAAATTACAACACAGCACAATAATATGAATGTACTTAATGCCACTGAACTGTACACTTAAAAATGGGTAAGATGGTAAATTCTATGTTATGTGTATTTTACCATAATTTTAAAAATAAGTATATTAAAAAATGTATTAACACAGGAGCATCTGAAAAGATCCAATACTTAAGTATTTTGTCTAGTCTTTTTCGATAAGCATGATTTTTGTGGTTCAGGTTTTCAGGGAATTTTCATAAGAAACTGAGGGCAACTACAGCTAGAAGGGTGAAATTTAACTTCTGATGGTGTTTAATCAACGTGTGTGTTTGTGTGTGTGTGTGTGTGTGTGTGTGCGCGTGCGCGTGCACATGCACACATGCCCCTATCGAGACTGGCATTAGGTATTCAGTTTTATAGATTAGAATTATAATAACCTAGCAATTGTCATTTATTTATTCATTCAAAAATTGTTGAGCACTGGTTCTATGCTCAATAGTGCAGGGGATACCGTGATGAATTCGATATTGCACTTGACTTCAAGCTGCTTTTAGTTTAATCAATCTAAAAGCATTGAATTGCAGCACCTTAGATATCTTTTAGGATTTTTCAGGAAATGTGTTTAATGGGTTTCTAGTAAATCCAGAGCAATTACTTTTACTTACTATTAAGTTTAGGCTGGGGCATTACACATTTAATATTTACAAGCATGCCAGAATATAAGAAGATGTTCCATTCTTCATCTGGTAGGGATCCAATGTCATCTGGCATTAAATTTCCATTAGCATTATTTTGCATGATTGTAGTGCAAAGCCCAAAGGAGAAGCAAAGTTTATGTTGGTTAAATAGAGCTGAAGAAACCACCTATAGAGAAAGCATAACTGTTAGACTAACCTAGCTAGATCAAATAAGTATGCAAAATTCACATTAAAGAATATCTCACCTTAAAAATATTTCTTGTCAACCTGTCTATTGAATTTTTAAGATGACTGTCTAACAGTTTTTTTTCACTTTCTAATTTAGGCTCTTGAGAGATTTGTGATTTTATGAACTTTTTTCAGAGACATTCTCTCCCTTTTCACACTGTGTTCTTCTTTTTCTTTGCTCTTGGAAACTACTGATGAAACAAAAATTTGACAGAACCAGTCTAGGGAGAACTGGTACATGTAATCAACTTGTGCAAGACTAGCTGCTAGAAAGTAGAGCAGGGCACCTCGAGGAGCAGTGGGGAGGTATTTTTGCGTGTTTCTTCAATTTCACTTTCTGCTTTTTTGTTGCTTTGATTCACTTTGAAATTTCATTTGAGGTCATCTTGGATTTTCTTAAGATGTCTACGATTTCCTCATCATCTAACACAAATCCTAAAGACAAACAAAAAATGAATTTAAATAAAAACCATTGGAATATTAAATGGCCCTTTCCTCATTCTGTACCCTTTATCTAAGAGTTTTTACTGTTGGCTTTTTATAGGTTTTATTTTGGATATGGGTTTTTAAATGAAGATAGGTCATATTTCTAAAAATTTTGATTAATAGTACACATGCCTCCCCCTTCCCATTCTCTAGTCTATTCTTTATATTACTTTAGTGTTTGTGGATTCTATTTTTATTATAGGCACATAATAAATAGCCATTTCATCATAAGGAATGCATTTCCACTTGACCTCCTAAACACACAGAAAATGAAAATAAAAATTTCAGAAACAACAGGAGCACCATTATTTCATGTGATGCACTCTGATAGTCTCCATTGTATTCTATTTTATTAAACAAATAAAGTTGGCAATGACCAATGAAAGTGATTTTTCATTCCACTGATAAGTTGCCACTCACCTTTTGAAAAAGCACTGCTTTAGAAACACAGGTAACAGTTCTATCCCTTTCAAATGCTTAAGACAACTCTCATATCCCCATTTTAAACTCTATTTTATAGGCTAAACATTACCATTTTCAAGTGCTTTTTTTTTTTTTTTCTTGGCCATGCCTCAAAACTTGCAGGATCTTATTTCCCCGACCAGCGATTGAATCCATGCCCTTGTCAGTGAAAGTGCAGAGTCCTAACCACTGGACCACCAGGGAATTCCCTCAAGTGCTTAAAAAAATTTTTTTTTGATGATATGATTTCTAGACCCCCTGATGCTCATTTCTGGAAACAATTTAATTTGAGAAGAGCCCTCTTGAAATGTGGCATCCAGAACTAACCAAAGCTTGATATGGCCATTGCAAGGAATTATGGGATTATTGCATTCCAAGATCTGGGCAACGTATTCTTTTTTTTTTTTTTTTTTTTAAGAAGATGTTGGGAGTAGGAGTTTATTAGTTAATTTATTTATTTTTGCTGTGTTGCGTCTTCGTTTCTGTGCTAGGGCATTCTCCAGTTGCGGCAAGCGGGGGCCACTCTTCATCATGGTGCGCGGGCCTCTCACTATCACGGCCTCTCTTGTTGCGGAGCACAGGCTCCAGACGCGCAGGCTCAGCAGTTGTGGCTCACGGGCCTAGTTGCTCCGCGGCATGTGGGCTCCTCCCGGACCAGGGCTCAAACCCGTGTCCCCTGCATTAGCAGGCAGATTCTCAACCACTGTGCCACCAGGGAAGCCCTGGACAACATATTCTTATTGACGTAGGTGAAGCTTTCTAAGTAATGTCTGGATCTAGCTGCGGACCACCTCTCATCGTCACTAGCCTGCCACACCTTTTCCCAAAGGGGGTGAGGAGTCATACCCAAGATAAAATATTTACAAAAGGTAGTAAGGATAATCTATTTTACTAAAACTTGGAAAGGAGGAAAAAATATGTTCAAAATCAAGGAGTCTTTCTATTGAGTTTTCCCCAAGAACAATCTTTATTCAAACCACTATTAGTAAAAGATTGCAGCCTTTTAAAAATATCTCAGACTCTAAAAAGGGGAACAATTGGTAGGGAATAAATACCAAAGGCATAATAAAAGAATATAGTGCACTAATGTGTGTCATCATAAAGAAGTTTTCTTTTGTCTCGTTAAATCTATATTTTGTCCAGGTTAGGAAGAGGTTATAGCAAAATATGACACTTGTCATATAGTGGTTCAGAAAATAGGAGAGGCTGGGCTTCTCAATCTCATTAGATCAATTGTGTCACCTTCTACATATTTTACATAATATCTAGATGCCTTGGTTTTGCTCCTTAAGAAGTTACCAGCTATGATTACAATCCTGCATGAGAAACAGATATGGAAACCTTGTCTATGTAACCAGTCTTGTCATTAATAGAAGAACGGCTTAGTCATGTGTTACAAAGAAACAGCTTTTAGGTGTAATTAGTATAGAAAAGGAACAAAGTCAGATCTTTCCAGGCATAAATATGTATTTAAAGTTTCATAGTAAACAAATATACTTGATTTTTTTGACTTATACTAAGAAATATATGTTTGGTCTTCATCCCCATTTCTGGCACAACACTTCTAAAACCTTTGGAATTTCCTAAGTATTGAGATCAATAAAGACGTCTTTTGTTATGTTAATGAGGTGAGTTTTGGGCCACACCTAAGGATGGAGGTTAGTTGCCAGCAGAACCAAGCGTGAATGAAGTATTGGAACTTTCAGCCCACCCCCTAATTTCTGGGAAGGGGAGATGGGCTGGAGGTTGAATCAACTGCCAATGGCCAATGGTTTAATCGATCATGCCTTCGTAATGACGCTTCCATAATACCCGAAAGGACAGAGTTCAGAGAACTTCTAGGTTGGTGAACACTTGGAAATTGGGGGAGAGTGGTGTGCTAGGAGAGAGCATGACAGCTCCGTGCCCTTTCCCCATACCTTGACCTATGTATCTCTTCCATATGGCTGTTCCTGAATTATAACCAGTAATCTAGTGAGTAAATGGGTTTCCTGAGTTCTGTGAGCCACTCTAGCAAATTAATCAAACCCAAGGAGGGGGTTGTTGGAACTTCCAAACTGTAGTCAGTCTGTCAGAAGCACAGGTAACAACCTGGGCTTGTGATTGGCATCTGAAGTGGGGGTAGGGGGCAGTCTTGTAGAATTGAGCCCTTAACCTGTGGAATCTAATGCCATCTCCAGGTAGATGGTGTCAGAAATGAGTTGAATTGTAATACACCCAGATGGTGTTCCACTGCTTTTTGGCATGGGAGAAACCCCTTGCCCCCATGTTGAAATTGGGTATTGAGAACACTTTTTAGGAGCAGATATATCAGTGTGCCCCAGGAACTAATAATGCTTCATATTTGGTTGTTTAGAAATTATGTTGTTTAAATTTAAAGACCATAGTGTCTTAGATGTTTCTTGCGTTGAAGAGGAAGAAGATTTCTATTGTTATTTTAATAAATACCATATTTTAATACCATACATATAAGTCACTGGATTATGTCCTTTTATATTGTAGTTATTAAAACTTGGGGGAAAACCTAATCTTTTGGTTTCTATCATCTAACTTGATACATATAACAGATGTCAGGTACCTGAAAGAAGGCATAGAGTGAGGAGGGAACTAACTAGCCTCTGTAAGATTTTTTTCTTACAACTTATACTGATTACACAGTGGCAAATGTTTTATGATATAATGAGGTAATGCAGAGGTAGGAACTGAGAAATATCAAAATTTGCATCATTTTAATTTTAGAAATGAGGTAGTTCACTTACATTAATCAGTTACCTGGTGGAAATGGAGATCTGATATATTTGGTAACAATTCAGAATGTGGTTCTTTTAACTTCTTTTCTGTCCTTTACAAAGGTATGCAAGGGTCTACTAATATCACTAAATATCTTAACTTACCTTGTGCATTCTGTAGTAAATTCAATGATTTTTGTTCCAGTTCTTCAAGAGTCTTAGCATCAAGGCAATACTCTCTAAGAGTTGGAAACGTTGATTTTCTAAATGAGGAACTTCCTGAGTTAATACAGTAGATGAGTTGATCTTAAAAACCTTGCAATGTTACTGTGAAATTTATCATAGTAACAAAGTTATAAACGAATGGAGGAAAATAGGAAAATGCTTCTTAAAAAATGTATCTATTTCTGTAGATAACCTAAAACATGAGAAAGGCACCAGTTATTCAAAGGATATGCAGAAGAAAAGAAAATGAAACTATTTAATAATGAAAAAATATTTCTTCTGGAAGTAAACAAGTTTAATTTTTAGTGTTATTCAGCCTTGTATACCAAGTAGTCTCTCAATTTATACTAAGTGCTATTTATGACTTAAAAAATACAACCATAAATTATGTCCATACTATATTTGGTCTAAACATAAGGAAGAGGAAAGAAAAATGTTACATACTGGGAGTTTTGGCTTGCTACTAGATCATTGTAAAGACTATGCTTTTTACCCTGAGTGAGAAAGAAGCCAATGGAGGGATTTGAGAAGAGGAGAGACATGATCTTTCATAAGAGGACCACTCTAGCTGCTATCTTGAGAGTAGCCTGTGCAGGGGGAAGATGGGGAGCAAGAAGGAAGCTAGGAGACTGGTTAAAAATGTAAGAGATGGTGATGATGGCTTGAAGCAGAGTGGTACCAGGGGGAGCATTCAAGAGTGGTCAGATTCTGGATCTTTTTTAGTTTTCATAGCAACCCTATGTTTTGGGTTGTTCCATTTTTTTTTTTTTTTAAAACATCTTTATTGGAGTATAACTGTTTTACAATAGTGTGTTAGTTTTTCCTTTACAACAAAGTGAATCAGTTATACATATACATATGTTCCCATATCTCTTCCCTCTTGCATCACCCTCTCTCCCACCCTCCCTATCCCACCCCTCTAGGTGGTCACAAAGCACAGAGGTGATCTCCCTGTGCTATGTGGCAGCTTCCCACTAGCTATCTAATTTACATTTGGTAGTTTATATATGTCCCTGCCACTCTCGCACTTCATCACAGCCCACCCTTCCCCCTCCCCATAATCCTCAAGTCCATGCTCTAGTAAGTCTGTGTTTTATTCCTGTCCTACCACTAATCTCTTCATGACATTTTTTTCCCTTAGAGTCCATATATATGTGTTAGCATACGGTATTTGTTTTTCTCCTTCTGACTTACTTCACTCTGTATGACAGACTCTAGGTCCATCCACCTCATTATAAATAACTCAGTTTCATTTCTTTTTATGGCTGAGTAATATCCCATTGTATATATGTGCCACATCTTCTTTATCCATTCATCTGTTGATGGACACTTAGGTTGCTTCCATGTCCTGGCTATTGTAAATAGAGCTGCAATGAACATTTTGGTACATGAGTCTTTTTGAATTATGGTTTTCTGTGGGTATATGCCCAGTAGTGGGATTGCTGGGTCGTATGGTAGTTCTATTTGTAGTTTTTTAAGGAACCTCCATACTGTTCTCCATAGTGGCTGTGTCAACTTACATTCCCACCAGCAGTGCAAGAGGGTTCCCTTTTCTCCACACCCTCTCCAGCATTTATTGTTTCTAGAGTTTTTGATGATGGCCAATCTGACTGGTGTGAGATGATATCTCATTGTAGTTTTGATTTGCATTTCTCTAATGATTAATGAGGTTGAGCATTCTTTCATGTGTTTGTTAGCAATCTGTATATCTTCTTTGGAGAAATGTCTATTTAGTTCTTCTGCCCATTTTTGGATTGGGTTGTTTGTTTTTTTGTTATTGAGCTGCATGAGTTGCTTATAAATTTTGGATATTAATCCTTTGTCAGTTGCTTCATTTGCAAATATTTTCTCCCATTCTGAGGGTTGTCTTTTGGTCTTGTTTATAGTATCTTTTGCTGTGCAAAAGCTTTTAAGTTTTATTAGGTCCCATTTGTTTATTTTTGTTTTGATTTTCATTTCTCTAGGAGATGGGTCAAAAAGGATCTTGCTGTGATTTATGTCATAGAGTGTTCTGCCTATGTTTTCCTCTAAGAGTTTGATAGTGTCTGGCCTTACATTTAGGTCTTTAACCCATTTTGAGTTTATTTGTGTGTGTGGTGTTAGGGATTGTTCTAATTTCATACTTTTACATGTAGCTGTCCAGTTTTCCCAGCACCACTTATTGAAGAGGCTGTCTTTTCTCCGCTGTGTTTCCTTCCCTCCTTTATCAAAGATAAGGTGACCATATGTGTGTGGGTTTATCTCTGGGCTTTCTATCCTGTTCCATTGATCTATATTTCTGGTTTTGTGCCAGTACCATACTGTCTTGATTACTGTAGCCTTGTAGTAGAGTCTGAAGTCAGGGAGCCTAATTCCTCCAGCTCCATTTTTCGTTCTCAAGATTGCTTTGGCTATTCGGGGTCTTTTGTGTTTCCATACAAATTGTGAAATGTTTTGTTCTAGTTCTGTAAAAAAATGCCAGTGGTAATTTGATAGGGATTGCATTGAATCTGTAGATTGCTTTGCGTAATAGAGTCATTTTCACAATGTTGATTCTTCCAATCCAAGAACATGGTATATTTCTCCACCTATTTGTATCATCTTTAATTTCTTTCATCAGTGTCTTATAGTTTTCTGCATACAAGTCTTTTGTCTCCTTAGGTAGGTTTATTCCTAGATATTTTATTCTTTTTGTTGCAATGGTAAATGGGAGTGTTTTCTTAATTTCCCTCTCAGATTTTTCATCATTAGTGTATAAGAATGCCAGAGATTTCTGTGCATTAATTTTGTATCCTGCTACTTTACCAAATTCATTGATTAGTTCTAGTAGTTTTCTGGTAGCATCCTTAGGATTCTCTATGTATAGTATCATGTCATCTGCAAACAGTGACAGCTTTACTTCTTCTTTTCCTATTTGGATTCCTTTTATTTCTTTTTCTTCTCTGATTGCTGTGGCTAGAACTTCCAAAACTATGTTGAATAAGAGTGGTGAGAGTGGGCAACCTTGTCTTGTTCCTGATCTTAGTGGAAATGGTTTCAGTTTTTCACCATTGAGAATGATGCTAGCTGTGGGTTTGTCATATATGGCCTTTATTATGTTGAGGAAAGTTCCCTGTATGTCTACTTTCTGCAGGGTTTTTATCATAAATGAGTGTTGAATTTTGACAAAAGCTTTCTCTGCATCTATTGAGATGATCATATGGTTTTTCTCCTTCAGTTTGTTGATATGGTGTATCACGTTGATTGATTTGCGTATATTGAAGAATCCTTGCATTCCTGGGATAAACCCCACTTGATCATGGTGTATGATCCTTTTAATGTGCTGTTGGATTCTGTTTGCTAATATTTTGTTGAGGATTTTTGCATCTATGTTCATCAGTGATATCGGCCTGTAGTTTTCTTTCTTTGTGACGTCTTTGTCTGGCTTTGGTATCAGGGTGATGGTGGCCTCATAGAATGAGTTTGGGAGTGTTCCTCCCTCTGCTATCTTTTGGAAGAGTTTGAGAAGGATAGGTGTTAGCTCTTCTCTAAATGTTTGATAGAATTCGCCTGTGAAGCCATCTGGTCCTGGGCTTTTGTTTGTTGGAAGATTTTGAATCACAGTTTCAATTTCAGTGCTTGTGATTGGTCTGTTCATATTTTCTCTTTCTTCCTGGTTCAGTCTCGGCAGGTTGTGCATTTCTAAGAATTTGTCCATTTCTTCCAGGTTGTCCATTTTATTGCCATACAGTTGCTTGTAGTAATCTCTAATAATGTTTTGTATTTCTGCAGAGTCAGTTGTTACATCTCCTTTTTCATTTCTAATTCTATTGATTTGAGTCTTCTCCCTTTTATTCTTGATGAGTCTGGCTAATGGTTTATCAATTTTATTTATCTTCTCAAAGAACCAGCTTTTACTTTTATTGATCTTTGCTATTGTTTCCTTCACTTCTTTTTCATTTATTTCTGATCTGATCTTTATGATTTCTTTCCTTCTGCTAAATTTGGGGTTTTTTTGTTCTTCCTTCTCTAATTGCTTTAGGTGCAAAGTTAGGTTGTTTATTCGAGATGCTTCCTGTTTCTTAAGGTATGATTGTATTGCTATAAACTTCCCTCTTAGAACTGCTTTTGCTCTATCCCATAGGTTTTGGGTCGTCGTGTCTCCATTGTCATTTGTTTCTAAGTACTTTTTGATTTCCTCTTTGATTTCTTCAGTGATCACTTCGTTATTAAGTAGTGTATTGTTTAGCCTCCATGTGTTTGTATATTTTACAGATCTTTTCCTGTAATTGATATCTAGTCTCATAGCATTGTGGTCGGAAAAGATACTTGATAAGATTTCAATTTTCTTAAATTTGCCAAGGCTAGATTTGTGACCCAATATATGATCGATCCTGGAGAATGTTCCATGAGCACTTGAGAAAAATGAGTATTCTGTTGTTTTTGGATGGAATGTCCTATAAATATCAATTAAGTCCATCTTGTGTAATGTATCATTTAAAGCTTGTGTTTCCTTATTTATTTTCATTTTGGATGATCTGTCCATTGGTGACAGTGGGGTGTTAAAGTCCCCTACTATAATTGTGTTACTGTCGATTTCCCCTTTTAAGGCTGTTAGTATTTGCCTTATGTATTGAGGTGCTCCTATGTTGGGTGCATAAATATTTACAATTGTTATATCTTCTTGGATTGATCCCTTGATCATTATGTAGTGTCCTTCTTTGTCTCTTGTAATAGTCTTTATTTTAAAGTCTATTTTGTCTGATATGAGAATTGCTACTCCAGCTTTCTTCTGATTTCCATTTGCATGGAATATCTTTTTCCATCCCCTTACTTTCAGTCTGTATGTGTCCCTAGGTTTGAAGTGGGTCTCTTGTAGACAGCATATATATGGGTCTTGTTTTTGTATCCATTCAGCCAGTCTGTGTCTTTTGGTGGGAGCATTTAATCCATTTACATTTAAGGTAATTATCGATATGTATGTTCCTATTACCATTTACTTAATTGTTTTGGGTTGTTCTTGTAGGTCTTTTCCTTCTCTTGTGTTTCTTGCCTAGAGGAGTTCCTTTAGGATTTGTTGTAGAGCTGGTTTGGTGGTGCTGAACTCTCTCAGCTTTTGCTTGTCTGTAAAGGTTTTAATTTCTCCATCAAATCTGAATGAGATCCTTGCTGGGTAGAGTAATCTTGGTTGTAGGTTTTTTTCCTTCATCACTTTAAATATGTCCTGCCACTCCCTTCTGGCTTGTAGAGTTTCTGCTGAAAGATCAGCTGTTGACCTTATGGGGATTCCCTTGTGTGTTATTTGTTGTTTTTCCCTTGCTGCTTTTAATATGTTTTCTTTGTATTTAATTTTTGACAGTTTGATTATTATGTGTCTTGGCGTGTTTCTCTTTGGGTTTATCCTGTATGGGACTCTCTGTGCTTCCTGGACTTGATTGCCTATTTCCTTTCCTATATTAGGGAAGTTTTCAACTATAATCTCTTCAAATATTTTCTCAGTCCCTTTCTTTTTCTCTTCTTCTTCTGGGACCCCTATAATTCGAATGTTGGTGCGTTTAATGTTGTCCCAGAGGTCTCTGAGACTGTCCTCAGTTCTTTTCATTCTTTTTTCTTTCTTCTGCTCTGCATTAGTTATTTCCACTATATTATCTTCCAGGTCACTTATCCATCCTTCTGCCTCAGTTATTCTGCTATTGATCCCATCTAGAGTATTTCTCATTTCATTTATTGTTTTGCTCATCATTGCTTGCTTCCTCTTTATTTCTTCTAGGTCCTTGTTAACTGTTTCTTGCAATTTGTCTATTCTATTTCCAAGATTTTGAATCATCTTTACTATCATTATTCTGAATTCTTTTTCAGGAAGACTGCCTATTTCCTCTTCATTTGTTAGGTCTGGTGTCTTTTCATCTTGCTCCTTCATCTGTTGTGTGTTTTTCTGTCTTCTCATTTCGCTTATCTTACTGTGTTTGGGGTCTCCTTTTTGCACACTGCAGGTTCGTAGTTCCCGTTGTTTTTGGTGGCTGTCCCCAGTGGCTAAGGTTGGTTCAGTGGGTTGAGTAGGTTCCTTGGTTGGGGGTCTAGTGCCTCTGTTCTGGTGGATGAGGCTGGATCTTGTCTTTCTGGTGGGCAGGTCCACATCTGGTGGTGTGTTTGGGGATGTTGGTAGCCTTATTATGATTTTAGGCAGCCTCTCTGCTAATGGATGGGGCTGTAGACCTGTCTTGCTCTTTGTTGGGAATAGGGTGTCCAGCACTGTTCGTTGCTGGTCCTTGAGTGAAGCTGGGTCTTGGTGTTGAGATGGAGATCTCTGGGAGATTTTCGCTGTCCGATATTACGTGGAGCTGGGAGGTCTCTTGTGGACTACTGTCTTGAGGTTGGTTCTCCCACCTCAGAGACACAGGCCTGGTGCCTGGCTGGGGCGCCAAGAGCCTTTAATCCACACAGCTCAAAATAAAAGGGAGAAAAAATAGAAAGGAAAGAAAAGGAAGGAAGGAAGGAGGGAGGGAGGGAAGGAAGGAAGAAAGGAAGGAAGAAATGAAGGAAGGAAGAAAGCAAGAAAGGAAGGAAGGAAGGTGGACAGGAGGAAAGGGAGGAAGGAAGAGAGGAGGGGAGGAAGGAAGAAGCGCGGGAAGGAGGGTAGAAAGGAAGAAAGGAAGAAAGGGAGAAGACAAAGTAGAATAAAGTATAGTTATTAAAATAAAAAATAATTATTAAGAAGAAAAATTTATATTAAAAAAAAAAACAGAAAAACGGGTCGGTCTAACCCTAGGACTGATGGTGAAAGCAAAGCTATACAGACAAAATCTCACACAGCAGCACACACATACACACTCACAAAAAGAAAAAAAGGGGAAAATAATAGTATATCTTGCTCCCAAAGTCCACCTCCTCAACTTGGGATGATTAGTTGTCTATTCAGGTTTTCCACAGATGCAGGGCACTTCAAGTTAATTGTGGAGCTTTAATCCGCCACTTCTGAGGCTGCTGGGAGAGACCTCCCCCTCTCCTCTCTGTTCGCACAGCTCCTGGGGTTCAGCTTTGGACTTGGTCCCGCCTCTGCGTGTAGGTCGTCTGAGGGCCTCTGCTCTTTGCTCAGAGAGGACGGGGTTAAAGGAGCAGCTGATTGGGGGGCTCCGGCTCACTCAGGCTGGGGGGAGGGAGTGGCATGGGGGCGGGGCAAGTCCGCGGCGGCAGAGGGCGGCGTGATGCTGCACAGGCCCGAGGCGCACCATGCGTTCTCTCGGGGAAGCTGTCCTTGGATCCCGGGACCCCGGAAGTGGCGGGCTGCATGGGCTCCCGGGAGGGCCGGTGTGGAGAGTGACCTGTGCTCACACACAGGCCTCTTGGTGGTGGCAGCAGCAACCTTAGCGTCCCACACCCGTCTCTACTGTCCGTGCCGACAGCCGTGGCTCGTGCCCGTTTCTGGAGCTCCTTTACGCTGCGCTCTCAATCCCCTCTCCTCGCGCCCGAGGAAGCAAAGAGGCAAGAAAAAGTCTCTTGTCTCTTCGGCAGCTCCGCGCCCGCCCCTGAGGCTCCTTTAAGCGGCGCACTTAATCCCGTCTCCTCGCGCCCAGGAAGCAAAGAGGGAAGAAAAGGTCTCTCGCCTCCTCGGCAGCTCCGGACTTCAACCGGACTCCCTCCCGGCCAGCCGTGGCGCACTAACACCTTCAGGCTGTTTTCACTCTGCCAACTCCAGACCTTTCCCTGCGATCCGACTGAAGCCCGAGCCTCAGCTCCTGGCCCCGCCTGCCCCGGTGGGGGAGCAGACAAGCCTCTCGGGCTGGTGAGTGCCGGTCGGCACCGATCCTCTGCAGAAATCTCTCCGCTTTGCCCTCCGCACCCTGTGGCCGAGCTGTCCTCCACGGCTCCGGAGCTTCCCCCTCCGCCACCCGCAGTCTCCGCCCGCGAAGGGGCTTCTAGTGTGTGGAAACCTTTCCTCCTTCACGGCTCCCTCCCACTGGTGTAGGTCCCGTCCCTATTCTTTGTCTCTGTTTATTCTTTTTTCTTTTGCCCTACCCAGGTACGTGGGGAGTTTCTTGCCTTTTGGGAGGTCTGAGGTCTTCTGCCAGCGTTCGGTGGGTGTTCTATAGGAGAAGTTCCACGTGTAGATGTATTTCTGATGTCTCTGTGAGGAGGAAGGTGATCTCCGCGTCTTACTCTTCTGCCATCTTTAAGCCGTCTCTCCATTTTATAAAGGGTGAAATTTAGGCTTAGAGAGGTTAAATAAGTTGCCAATATCACATGGCAAAGGAAGTGACAGAGAGGGAATCTGTCACCAGTCTGCCCTCTAAAACAGTCTCTCTACCACCTCCTCATACACAAAATTCGAACATGGGGACCAGTCTATCAATTCAGGAAGATGTTACTTCATTAGCATTTCTAGAGCTGTAGCTTAATCAGTTGTACTGTATGCAGTGAAAAAGAAAGAATGGGTTAACACAGTATTTTCCAAAGTGTATTCTATAGAACACTATTTTCTGAAGGTTTGTTAAATGAACAAAGAGATTTTAAGTCCTTGTAGGAAAGAATCTTGTTTAACTTTGTTTAACCCAGTGCTTTAAAAAAGTACAGAATTCTTTTTTTGAGTGACCCCTACTAAATCCTTAGAAATGTTTTGAGAAACATACTTTGGAAAATGTTTTATTAACAGAGGAAGGAAGCTGGGAGGGAGAATTCTAAGAAGTAAGAATTCGGTGAGGAGTAAGAATTTGGCAGCTCTGCCCAAGGGAGAGGATCCACGGATCAACAGATTTTAAGAGTCAGGACCACTTGGTAAAGAGTCAGTCTGTCAGAGTCCCAGTAAAGAAGTTAAATGCGCTAGGCTAGGGACCATTAAAATCATCTTCTAGTTATCCTTACTGGTGACTTGTTTACCCAGCAGTCTTTTGATTATGAATTGAAGAAAAGAATGTACACGACTGATAACTGAAATGTCTTATTCCCTTGGGAACTGCATTTTTGTTGTAATTCAATTTGACTATATAATAGTGCTTTGTGAAGTTGGCTGGTGGGTTGGTTTCCTGGAGGCCCATCAGTGCTTGGGACATGGATACAATGTTTTTATCTGCCTAGGCAAAATCTCTTTTTGCTCTAGATGTGGATTTTGTTTTTTAAAGAAGAGAAGTTTTTTCTGCCCGAATAAAACGTTATGCAAACAGATCAAATTGAGCTCCATGGGATCAAGTGGGGCCAGGCTTCCTGCTCACTGCCTTTCCTGCACAGTTTCTTCTTCTTTTTTTTTTTTCTATGAAGATTTGGCATTAATTTTATTTTTTTAATTAAAAAAATTTTTTAAACTTTTTATGTTTTGAATTTTATTTTTTAATACAGCCTGTTCTTATTAGTCATCCATTGTGTACACATCAGTGTATACATGTCAATCCAATTCTCCCATTTCATCCCACCACCACCACCACCACCACCACCCCTGCACAGCTTCTGAAGACTCTTCATGGAGCCCACAGCTTTCATCAGGCACAATTTGAAAAATATTGGTTTGGAATGACTTTATATATTTAAAAATCCATTCTCTACTCTGTATACTAATAAGTGCTACTGGAAACACAAAAACAAAAAGAACGTTCAAAATGCAGTCTTACTTTTTCCTCTAGGAGAAGCTTATCAGGGCTGAAAAAGGGAACTTCAATATTATCTGTCTTTAAAAATGTAACACTTGACTCAATTCAACTGTGAGAGACATTACCTAAATTTGGAATTGTATTCAATCTCAGAATCATCAATCCTTATGAAATATTGTCCTCTTTTCTGATAGATATCCTTCTTCAAAATTGCCTTTAAATTTAGAGCTAATGTTTCAGGGAGATTCTGAAAAGCCCAATAGACATAAATAAAAAATTCTTTTTACAACAAAGAAATCAGTTGAAAAGGCACAACATTTAAAACATGTAAATCTTGTTAATATCTAGATATCGGTATCAATTTATTTGTCATTTTTTTCCCTTGACAAAGTTACCTGTCACTTAAAGCTCTTAAGACTTTATGCTCAGTGCCTACAATCTTTGTGTCAGCTGCCTGGAATTAGGCCATTTTGTCTAAATACCTGTAAGAGGACACATCCCCCCGTTTTCATAGCATTTTCAATGTTTTGGATGTAATTGCTATCCTCAGTGAGAGTTCCTGGAGCCTAGATCCTTCCATCTGACGGATCCAGTTGTATGCTTGCTTATGCGGGTCAATCAGCAGTGGCCACTGTAGGCTGTTCTTGACCAAGATGGCATTCTCTGTTGAATACTGACCAAGAGGGAACCCCTGATGATGACATCAGTGGATCTGGAATGAAATCATTAGTGCTTTCACTGTTTCATAAACTTCTTCACATTTTTAATATCCTACAGGATACTGAAGGATCCTATAGATTATCAAATAATCTTTAAAAGGACTAAGGAAATGAACAACTTAAAACAACTGAGATATGAAATTTTTGGTAGGGTAATTATTCAGAATATTACAATTCTCTGTTTAACACTAAGGATGAGTGCTCATCACAACATACATGCTATGGGAAACAGAAAAGAAATGTAAGATAGAGTACTTGTTCCCAAGGATCTTAGGATATATATGAAATGTAATAGTACAGAATTATACAGGTATATTAACAGCCACTCTAATGCACACCTACCACCCGCCAAGCACATAAATGCATTATCTACTTAAATTTCTATAACAACCCTTATTTCTTGGAAGGAGGAACTGAGGTTACTCTCAGAATAAAAGGCAGACCTAGGGTTTGACTCAGAAGCTAACTCCAAGACTAATAAACTTTTCATCCTTACATGGCCTCTCTTTGCCTGCCACTCTGATTTCATGCCAGCAGCTTGGGAGAAAAATGCCACGAAGGTCCATTGAGATCAGAGAAGGAGGAGGACACCAGGGAACCTTGCAGTGAAAGGAAGCAGGAGCCTCCCCAGGAGAAGCCAAAGATACTGTTTACTTTCAAAATACAAGAAAAAGTTTTTTGTTTAAGCCTGTGAAGAATAGGATGTTCTTGAATTCTACATAAAAGAAAATATGAAAGACGGTGAAGACTCCTGAAAAACACAAGTATTTCTGTTGGTTGGAATATATTGGGTTGGCCAAAAAGTTCTTTCAGGTTTTTCCATAACGTCTTATGGAAATAGATTACAATAGATTATACTTGAGTACAAAGAAGAGAGTAAAAGTCAGTGTTGTGAGAGAAAAAAACTTTGAACTCAATAGCAAATCAAAGTTTCTATTAAAAAAAAATGAATCATTCTGACTTTCATACTTTATTATTTTACTGAAGTATGTGTTCCTAAACACTTGTATTACTAATTTTTGAACTTTAGAGAAATGAAATCTTATAGTATATCCTGTTTTCTGTCTGGCTTCATCCATGCTGTTTTATAGCTGTATTTATTTATTTTCCCTGCTGTAGAGTATTCCATTTTATGAATATAACTAGATTTTTATCCATTCTACTTTTGAGGGTACTTGGATTGTTTAAAGTTTTTGGCTAGTATGAATATTGCTACAGTGAACATTCTTTTATATTCTATGGGTCAATTTATGTATGTATTTCTTTTGGGTACAAACCCAGCAGTGGCATGTTGGATCACAGGGTGTGTACAATTTTAATACTTGTGGCTAAAATCAGTTTCCTTTCTTTTTTAAATTGATTTACAACATTATGTTAGTTTCAGGTGTACAGTATATACTGATTCAATATTTGTTTTGCAGATTATATTCCATTGTAGGTTATTATAAGATATTGAATATAATTCCTTATGCTATACAGTAAACCCTTGCTGCTTATCTATTTTTAGGTATAGTAGTGTGTATCTGTTAATACCATATAGTAAGTGCCCTATATATGAAGGAGTTCCATGCTGAGCACGTGTTCATAAGTACAATTTGTTCGTAAGTCCAACAAAGTTAGCCTAGGCACCCAACTAACACAATCGGCTATATAGTACTGTATTGTAATAGGTTTATAATACTTTTCACACAAATAATACATAAAAACAAACAAAAAATAAAGAAAACATTTTTAATCTTACAGTATAGTACCTTGAAAAGTACAGTACAACAGCTGGCACACAGGGGCTGGCATCGAATGAACAGGCAGGAAAAGTTACTGACTGGAGGAGGGTGGGGAGGTGGGAGATGGTAGAGATGAAGGATCATCAGCAATAGGAGACAGAGGGCAAGCTGCAGTTTCACTCACACCTGACGTTGATGGCACAGATTCTGGTTCCTTGCTGGATTCAATCCTATCTACCCTCTTGAGAAAACAATCCAGTGACGTCTGGGAAGTAGCTCTTTTTTTCTCTTCATAGATGACATGGTAGCACTGGATTGTATTCTGAACGGCTGCTGCAATCTTCGTGTACCGTTCTAAGTTCAGGTCCTGTGCCTCAAAAACTAACGGCGCCTCCTCAAATAAAGAAGATCCCCTTGCCATTTCCTGCACCGTGAGTCTCTTGGGTTCTTCAGTTACTTCTTCCTCTTGTCTCTCTTCGTCCTTTCTCTGGGCCTCCAATTCCATCAGGTCTTCATTAGTAAGCTCCTCGTGTTGCACAGCTAGGAGTTCAGTGAGTTCATCCTCTTGCAGATCTAGCTCCAGCTTCTCGCTGAGGGTCACTAAGTTGCTGAAAGACTTCTTTGGACTCCTTATTCACCTTCTCAAATCCACGAAAATTGTGAACAAACTGCAGGCAAAGGTTCTTCCAAACCCCATTCATGGTGATGGCTGTAACCTCATGCCAAGCAAAGTCAACGTTTTTTATGGCCTTGTAGATGTTATAGTCCTTCTAAAAGTGTCCCAAGGTTGTTCTTGATTTGTCACTCGCCTTTACTGTCCGATGAAAAGTGTGACATAAATAATATTTCTTGAAAGTCGCTATAACTCCTTGGTCCATAGGTTGGATGAGTGATGTAGTATTCAGTGGCAGATGCACTACTTTGACGATGAGATGAAAGTTGTCCATGAATGGGGCATGGCCCAGAGCACTGTCAAGCAGCAAAAGAATGTTGAATGGGATGTCCTTCTCCAAACAATATTTCTCTACCTCCGGGATAAAGCAGTGGAAAAACCAGTCCTGGAAAATGGCCTGTGTAACACAGACTTTGGGGTTACTCTTCCACACAACAGGAAGAGAGACTTTGACTATGTTTTTAAGGGTTCTTGGGTTCTTTGAATGATAAACTAAGAGAGGCTTCAGCTTCATATCGCTGGAAGCATTGCACCAAACAACAGAGTTAACCTATCCTTTGCTGCTTTGTAGCCTGGCATCAACTTTTCCTCCTTACTGATGTAACTTCGGTCTGGCATCCTCTTCCAGTACAGTCCTGTCTCATCCACATTAAAAACCTGCTCGGGGGCTTCCCTGGTGGCGCAGTGGTAGAGAGTCCTCCTGCCGATGCAGGGGACATGGGTTCGTGCCCCAGTCAGGGAAGATCCCGCATGCCGCGGAGCGGCTGGGCCCGTGAGCCATGGCCACTGAGCCTGCGCATCCGGAGCCTGTGCTCCGCAATGGGAGAGGCCACAGCAGTGAGAGGCCCGTGTACCACCAAAAAAAAAAAAAAAAAAACCTGCTCGGGAGCTTCCCTGATGGCGCAGTGGTTAAGAATCCACCTGCCAACACAGGGGACACAGGTTCGAGCCCTGGTCTGGGAAGATCCCACATGCCGCAGAGCAACTAAGCTCACGTGCCACAGCTACTGAGCCTTGGCTCTAAAGCTCGCGAGCCACAACTACTGAATCTGTGTACCCCAACTACTGAAGCCCGTGCTCCACAACAAGAGAAGCCACCGCAGTGAGAAGCCTGTGCACCTCAACAAAGAGTAGCCCCCGCTTGCCGCAACTAGAGAAAGCCTGTGTGCAGCAATGAAGACCCAACACAGCCAAAAATAAATAAATAAAATAAATAAATTAAAAAAAAAAAAAAAAAAAAAGCAATCTGCTCAGGTAAATACACGCCTTCATCAATAATTTCTCGAAGTGTTTCAGGAAATTCCTGGACAGCTACCATATCTGCACTTGCTGCCTCACCACTTAATTTTACGTTGTGAAGGTTGGCTCTAGCCTTGAATCAACAAAACCAGCCATGGCTGGCATTAAAAATGCCCCCTCTGAGTCTTCCCTGTGTTTCTTCTTCAAGTCTTCATAAAGGCTTTTGGCTTTCTCTTGAGTCAGCATTAAGCTGAGCGGGACTTAACACTGATGCAGATCCTGCATCCACACACTAAGTTTCTCCATCTCCTCTATCACTTTTCCACGATTCTTCAGTATTATTGTTGACATCATCAGCACAGCAGACTTCATATGTTCCATCATCTTGTCTGTGTTCTTTAGAATTGTGCCGAAGGTCGAAGAACGAGTGATGTCTACCATCTTTTCGCCTCGCTCCACTCTCTTAATTATTTTCACGCTTGTTTCCATTGTTACCTCTTGGTGCTTCTTAGCAGTACCAGCTACATCACTGCTGCTTTTACACTTGCTTCCGGACATCCTGGGCTTGAAATAAAGAAACTGTACTACTGTACTCTATACAGTACTGTAAAGTGCACAAAAGCATAAGCACTTGTAGAGGATGCACACATGTGACAGTATACGCCAGACACATGAACTAACGTGATTGGACATGAGAATGCATGTTCACATCTTTGACAGTTTGCAACTTGAAAGTTCATATGTAGGGGACTTATGTACTCCTAATTTATCCCTCCCTCTACCTCTCTCCCTTTTGGTAACCGTACGTTTGTTTTCTATGTCTGTGAGTCTTTCTGTTTTGTATATATATATTTATTTGTATTACTTTTTAGATTTCACATATGTGACATCATATAGGATTTGTCTTTCTCTCTCTGACTTATTTCACTAGGCATAATATTCTCTAGGTCCATCCATGTTGCTGCAAATGGCAGTATTTCCTTCTTTTTTATGGCTGAGTAATATTCCATTATATATATATATATATATATATATATATGTATATATATATAATACATATCTGTTGATGGGCACTTGTGTCATTTCCATGTCTTGTAAATAGTGTTGCTATGAATGTTGGGGTGTATGTATCCTTTTGAATTAGAGTTTTTGTTTTTTCCAGATAGATACCCAGGAGTGAGATTGCTGGATCATATGGTAGTTCTACTTTTAGTTTTTGGTTTTTTTTTTTTGAGTTACGCGGGCCTCTCACTGCTGTGGCCTCTCCCGTTGCGGAGCACAGGCTCCGGACGCGCAGGCTCAGTGGCCATGGCTCACGGGCCCAGCCGCTCCACGGCACGTGGGATCTTCCCGGACTGGGGCACGAACCCGCGTCCCCTGCATTGGCAGGCGGACTCTCAACCACTGCGCCACCAGGGAAGCCCTACTTTTAGTTTTTTTAAGACACCTCCATACTGTTCTCCATGGTGGCTGCAACAATTTACATTCCTACCAGCAGTGTACGAAGGTAGCCTTTTCTCCACACCCTCTCTAGCATTTATTGTTTGTAGATTTTTTGATGATAGCCATTCTGACTGGTGTAAGGTGATACCTCATTGTGGTTTTGAGTTGCATTTCTCTAATAATTAGCACTATTAAGTATCTTTTCATGTGCCTGTTAGTCATTGGTAGTCTTCTTTGGAAAAATGTCTATTCAGGACTTTTGCCCATTTTCTGATTGGGTTGCTTTTTCAATATTGAGTTGTATGAACTGTTTGTATATTTTGGATATTAACCCCTTGTCAGTTGCATTACTTGCAAATATTTTCCTCCATTCCATAGGTTGTCTTTTTGTTTAATTAATAGTTTCTTGCTGTGAAAAAGCTTTTAATTTTGATTATGTTCCATTTGTTTATTTTTGCCTTAATTTCCTTTGCCTTGGGAGACTGATGTAAGAAAATTTGGCTACAATTTATGTCAAAGAATGTTTTTAAGTTCCATATAAATTTTAGGACTATTTGTTTTAGATCTGTGAAAAATTTCATGGGTATTTTGATAGAGATTGCATTAAATCTGTAGATTGCTTTGGGTAGTACAGCCATTTTAACAATTCTTCCAATCTAAGAGCATGGGATATCTTTCCAATTCTTTGTGTCATCTTCAGTTTCTTCCATCAGTGTTTTATAGTTTTCAGCACCTAAGTCTTTCACCTTGGTTAAGTATATTCCAAGGTATTTTTTTGGATGCAATTTTAAATAGGATTGTATTTTTACTTTCTCTGATATTTCATTATTAGTGTATAGAAATGCAACAGATTTTTATGTATTAATCTTGTATTTTGCTACCTTGCTGAATTCATTTCTTAGTTCTAAAAGATTTTGTTTGGAGACTTTAGGGTCCTCTATATGGAGTATCATGTCATCTGCAAATAGTGACAGTTTTACCTCTTCCATTCCAATTTGGGTACCTTTTATTTCTTTTCCTTGTCTTGTTGCTGTGGGCAAAACTTCCAATACTATGTTGAATAAAAGTGGTAAGAGTGGACATCTGTGTCTTCTTCCTGAATTAGGCAGAAAGGCTTTCAGGTTTGCACCCTCTGAGTGTTATGTTGGCTGTGGGTTTGTCATAAGTGGCCTTTATTATGTTGAGATATATTCCCTATGTATCCACTTTGGTGAGAGTTTTTATTGTGAATGGATGCTGAATTTTGTCAAATGTTTTTTCTGTGTCTATTGAGATGATCATAGATTTTTTTTGTCTTTTGTTAATGTGGTGTATCATATTGATTGATTTGCATATGTTGAACCATCCTTGTGACACTGGAATGAATCTAACTTGATGATGGTGTATTATTCTTTTTATGTATTGTTGGATTCAGTTTGCTAATATTTTGGTGAGGATTTTTGCATCTGTATTCATCAAAGATATTGACTTATAATTTTTTTTTGTTGTATCTTTGTCTGGTTTTAGTATCAGGATGTTGGCCTTATAGAATGATTTTGCAAGTGTTCATTCCTCTGCAGTTCTTTGGAAGGATAGTTTCAGAAGGACAAGTATAAGTTCTTCTTTGTATGTTTGGTAGAATTCCCCAGTGAAGCATCCACTCCTGGACTTTTGCTTGCAGGGAGGCTTTTTATTAAAGATTCTATTTAACTTGTAGTGATTGGTCTGTCCAAATTATCTTTTTTTTTCTTGACTATGTCTTGGCAGGCTGTATGTTTCCAGAAACTTGTCCATTTGTTCTAGGTTGTCCAATTTGCTGCATATAACTGTTCATAGTATTCTTTTATGATTTTTTTTGTATCCCTGTGGTATTGGTTTGTATGTCATCTCTTTCATTTCCTATTTTGTTTATTTGGTCCTCTCCTGTTTTCTTCTTGGCGAGCCTGGCTAGAGGTTTGTCAATTTTGTTTATTTTTTTCAAAAAAAAAGCGCTTGATTTTATTGATATTTTCTATTGTTTTTTAAATCTCTATTTAATTTGTTTCCTCTCTGGTCTTTATTATTTCCTAATTTCTGCTGGCTTTGAGGTTTGTTCTTCATGTTCTAATTCTTTCAGGTGGTAGGTTAGATTGAGATTTTTTTGTTTCTTGAGGAAGGTGGGTATTGCTCTGAACTTCCTTCTTAGAACTGCTTTTGCTGCATCCCTTAGATTTTGGAGTGTTTTCACTTTCATTTGTCTTGAGGTATTTTTTATTTCTTCTTTGATTTCATCATTGACCCACTGCTTTCTAGTAGCATGTTGTTTAGTATGCACATGTTCATTCTTTTCCTGTTCTTTTTGTAGTTGATTTCTAGTTTCATACCATTGTGGTTATAAAAAAATGCTTGATATAGTTTTTATTCTCTTAAATTTAAGCTTGTTTTGTGACCTAGTATGGGATCTATCCTAGAGAACATTCCATGTGTGCTTTAGATGTTTTTAGATGTTTTTTTTTCTGGTTTTTTTAGATGTAGTGTCCTGTTGATATTAATTCCAACTGGTCTATTGTGTCTTTTAGGACATCTGTTGCCTTATTGATTTTATGTCTGGATGGTTTGTCCATTGATGTCAGTGGGGTGTTAAAGTCTCCTATTATATTATTTTCAAGTTCTCCTTTTATGTCTGTTAGTATCTGCTTTATATATTTATGTGCTCTTGTATTGGGTACATATATGTTAAGGAGTATAACATCTTCTTGTATTGATCCCTTTATCATTATATAATGTCCTTCTCTGTCTTTCTCTATAGCCTTTGGTTTAAAGTCTATTTTGTATGATATGACTACTGCTACCCCGGATTTCTTGTCATATCTGTTTTCATGAAATTTCTTTTTCCATCTTTCAATCTGTGTGTTTCATTCACCCTGAACTGAATCTCCTGTAGGCAGCATACTGCGGGGTTTTGTGTGTTTTTTTTTTAAAGAATCCAATCAGCTACTCTATGTTTTTTGATCAGAGCATTTAGTCCATTAACATTTAAAGTAATTAATGATAGTTATGTACTTATTGCTATTTTAATCTGTTTTCCAATTGTTTTTGTAGTTCTTCCTTGTTCACTTCCTCTTCTTTTTGTTTTTCCTTTTATGGTTTGATGATTTTCCTTTGTAGTATGCTTAAATTCCTTTCTTTTTGGTTTTTCTTTTATATTTTATGGATCAACTTATATATGCATTTTTAGGGTGAAAACCTAGAAGTTGAATGTTGGGTCATAGGATATTTTTAATATTTGTAGCTAAAATCAGTTTTCTAAAATGACTATAGCATTTTATGTTTTCAGCAGCAGCAGTTATGATAATTTATTACTCCATATCCTTGCTAATGCTTGATATTGTCAATCTTTTAAATATTAGAAAAATAAATAAATATTAGTCATTTTGGCAGATATGTTGTGATATCTCATTTTAGATTTAATTTTCACTCCCTAATGAATAATGAGGTTAAGAACCTTTCGTATGTTTATGGCTATTTGGACAGTCTCTTTTGTGAGCTGCCTATTCAAGACTCTTGCCCATTTATTTACTGGGTTGCATGTCTTTTGCTTAGTGATTTATAGTAGTTCTCTTTTCTATTCTGGATAGGGCCTTTTGGTGAATACATGTATTACAAATATCCTATTCTTTGACTTGCCTTTATATCCTCTCAGTTGTGTCTTTTGATGAACAAAAGGTCTATATTTTAATGTAACTCAACTGATCAACTTTTTCCTCTATGTTTAGTTCTGCTCAGGTTATCTTTCCTTAACCTAGGGTCATGAATATATTCTCCTAAATTACACTTTATTAATTTGCCTTTCATATTTAGGTCCACAATTCAACTACAATTGAATTTATGTGTGGTGTGAAGTAATGGTCAATTTTTAAAGTTAATATTCAACTACCCTCCATTATCTTACTGAAAAGACTATCCATTCCTCACTGCACTGCAGTATCACCTTTGAAATAAACCAAAGGTCTACTTATTTAAGGGTCTGTTTCTGGGCTCTCAGTTCTGCTTCATTGGCATAAGTTGTTTATTCTTGCATTGTTACACACAAGGATAAACAATATCACTGTCCTAATTATTGTAGCTTTAAAGTAAATCTTGATATTTGATATTGCAAGTCCTTCCACCTAGTTCTTCATCAACATTGTCTTGGACATTTTGGTTCTTTGCATTTTCTTACAACTTTTAGAATCAGCTTGTCGAGTTAGACACACACACCCCTACACACCTCTACACACCTCTACCTGTTGGAATGTTGATTGGGATTACACTGGATCTATAGCTCAATTTGGAAAGAACTGGCAACTTCAGAATATTTAGTCTTCCAATTCATGAACATGGTATAACTCTTCATTTATATAGGTTTCTTAAAACTTATCTCAATAATATTTTATAGTTTCGTTTCTGTAAGTTTTACACTTTTTGATAGATTCATTTTGATGCTGTGATAAATGGTACCTAAAAACATTGTGCACCATATTTGTTGCTGGTATAAGAAATGCAATTGGTTTTTTTGTATATTGATTTTAATTCCAGAAAGTTTGCTAAACTTTTATAATGCTCATGATATATCTACAGATTCTCTTGGATTTTTTAGATACATAACATCTCATCTGCAAAATTATATATTTGTCTCTCTTCTTTTCCAATTCTAGCATTTTAAAATTTCTTTTTCTTTCCTTACTGCACTGTCTGGGATCTCCAGTACAGTGGTAAGTACAAATGGAGAGAGTTGATATCTCTTTGTCATGTTCCCAATCTCAAAGGAAAATCTTTCACCAATGATTCATTTATTTAACTCTGATTTCTTCTTTGACCTATGGTTAGTTTAGGAGTATATTTCCTAAATTCTAGAAATAGGGGAATTTTCAGAGAAGCTTTTAATTATTTACTTCTAGCTTAATTGCATTTTGGTCAGATAACATAGTCTGTATAATTTAAGTCCTTTGATATTTGTTGAAAGTTTGTTTATGGTCCATTACGTGGTCAATTTTGGCAATGTTCTATATGTGCTTGCATTGAATGTGAAAGCTGTAGGTGTAGGCTCCAGTGTCCTATTAGCCTATTAAGTCCATTTGTTGATTATGTTGTTCAAATCTTCTCTAATCTTACTGCTTTTTGTGTTCTTTTTCTGTGAGTTACAGGAAGAATTGTGTTAAATTTTTCACTATGATTGTAGATTTGTCCATTTTTATCTGTAGTTCTTTTAATGTTTGCTTTCTATTATTTGAGGTCATGTTATTACGTACAGTTTTAGAATTGTTAACGTAATCTTGAAGAGGAATTAAACCAATTCTTATTTTAACAAAAACTTATTTAATTCTAGTAATCATTTTCTTGCCTTAAGGTCTATTTTGTCCTTTTTTTGGGGGGGGGGTAATATATGTCAAATTTCTTCCTACTTTTTTTTACTGTCAGTCTTTCTGTTTTAAATGTTTCCTTTCTAAATAACATGGTTTCTGTTTTGTGATTTGGTTTATACTTCTATGTAGTTTTATAATCTTAGACTTTTAACTGTACCATTTAGTCCATTTACATCTAATGTAATTACTGATATATTTGGGTTTAAATTCATTATTATCATTATGAAAATGAAAAGTCAGTATTTGCTTCTGAGAGTTTGTATTTTGGACAGTCAGTTTAAGGTATGGGAGAACCAATCCAAAATTATTCTCTGGGGATGAAAAAGTAGGTGTTTTCTTTTTTATTCTCTTACCATCAGCACAGAACTTACATAGATAGACAATAAATATTTATTGATAAATTGTGGTCTATAATTTTGGCTCTTTCTAAGACTACTACCTATGGTTTGACAAGTTCACCAATTTTATTAATTAAAGGGGTTTCAGCTATATTTATTAGGACATAGGCTATATTTATTAGGACAAGGTAGTAGGATTACAATGAGGAAAAGGATATTTTTGACTTTTCCCCAGAGGATGAGAAACAGGAGATTTAACTAATTGAGCCATCAGAAGTATAATTTTAAAAAAGCACAGAACAAACTCCTGTATTTTTACTTATAAAATAATTTGGGGAAATGATTCAAGCCCCAAAGTGCATGTGCGCATGCATACACATACACACACAATCCAAATCAACAAAAACAATCACTTAACTGGATAATAGAAATATGTTACTACCTCATGTTTTTGTGCCATGACTTCAATTAAAGAAAAGTTAGAAGACAAAGAAATGTTGTTTTCAGTACAAAGATTCTCCCATTTCTTCACAATCAACTGGAGAAATTCTGCTGTTAACACCCCGCTGTAGACAATGCATGCTGCTGAAATAAGTATGTCACCCAAAATTCCTTCCAACTTGTTGTCTATTTGATTGATTGTTTCTTGCCATCGAGTCTAAATGTTCAAATAAAAAAGTTATTGATATTTACTATAAAATATACTACTGTGAGACGTTTTAGATACTAACACTCTCCAAGTTGGATCTATTATTGTTGTTACTATTACTGTTCTCATGCTATAGTCATATTAAAATTCATAATAGATAATATTTAAAAACAAACTGTTTTCTGAGGAGAACATTGGTCCTATTCTTGCATTTGTGACTGTGTTATATTTGCTAAGATTGATAGATAGCCATTTCAAATCCTTTGTTTCATAAAGCAGAATAATTTTTAAAATATTGATTCATTATAATGTATCATTAATGGTGTTCAATGATGATAATAATGACCAATATTTTTTGATCCCTACTTATCTGACAGAGATTTTTCTTTGAAAATCTCATGTGATGCTCTCAATATCCTGTTAAGTAAAAGCCACTGACTTTATTTTAAGATCAAGGTATTGAAGTTTAGAGAAGTTAAGCAACTTGCTCATGTTCACAAAGCTTCTGAAGAGTGTAGCTGGACCCATATTCTTTGGCTATATAGCCTCCTTCTACAACGACGCATGTGCTTGATTGATCAAGAAATAAAGCATGTTGAGCAAGAGCCCTGTCTTCTGGAAGCTTAAAATCTGAGGTAATGCTGTTCTACTGCCTGTCAACATACACTTGGCTCACAATCATCTTTTGAGAGCTGTGATCTCTCTCTGATTGGCCTCATTTCATAACCTCCTTCTCTCCCTGCCCTGTAGGAGTCTTCTGTGATATGTATTTATTTAAACAATTAAACTAAATTAAAATTATCTTGAGAATTTGTAAGATCCTTTGAGATAACTGAGTTATGACTAAACCAAGATTCTAGTCAGCTCACTGGGGATTCAAGTATAGAGAAAGCAGAGAAATAAAAGGTGAGATAAAAGAGGTCAGAAGACTGACAGAGCAAAATAAAATTTTCTTTTTCCTTCCTAAAGACATGCCTTTCCTTTCAGCCCACCCATGTTTCATACATACAGCTTGGGTAATTCTTGTGCTAGAAAAGGGAAACTCAAGCCATACTCACAGGCAGGTTTATTATTTTGGGCTCATCAGACAAAAGTGTGCTGATGTTTTAGGAACAAGAGAAAACAATTTTTAATCTTTTTAGTGTGTTACCCCTGTTTGAAGGCTACTTAAGTCTCCTTTATTTTTATCTGAATAGGACTGTCTACTAATCTTAAATGAGAAACTGATAGTAAGATAGTTTTAAGAGGTATATGATATAGGCTTTGGTGAAAATAACATCTTGGGTTTGTCAAGCCCCGTAGAAATTAATGAAGGAGATATAAAACCAAAGAAAGTCATGCCTGCCTTCTCATCTTCCAGGGCAGTTAGCAAGATAGATGCACACTGTAAGCGCTTGGTGGCCCGTTTTTTCCGATATGTTAGTAGTTCTTTTTAGCAACAATATCTTTGTAGGCTGCTTGCAAAAACTGCAGATGTTCTTCAACCTGAAAGACAATTAATTCATTACTGAGACAAATTCTTACTCTCATTTTGCCTCAAGAGTTTATCTGTCATTTATGCAAATATAGTGTGTAACCATTTCATTTTATATCCTGGAAAGATAGATTATATTACCAATGAAAATGCACCTTATTGTAATTAAATGAATGATTCTTTGATACTTGATATTGAAGTTTTTTTCAATGTTATCTTCCTCAGTAGGCTTTCTTACAATCTTAGTATTTGAAGATTCATCATTTTCTGATTTCTTTTTCACACAGAAAATTTTATATCATATCCAGTTTCTTTCTCTTAAAGGAGTAACTGAAATTTTTTCATTCCAGATACACTGACCTTTAGGAACTAACGAGTTTTTGAAGTTAGGCTGGTAGGATGAAGCAAGTATTAAATTATCCCTAGGCTGTAAGTAGAAAACATATTTTCATGAATAGCTGATGATACAGTTTTCTTAAATTACCACTTATCTTGATAACACCCTTGCTCAGAAACATTTGGTGAATTATTATAGAAACGATTGCCTAAGGAGAGAGTCCAATGTTTTGGCCCTGTCAACAAAAACCTCTGCAATCTAACCCCAACCTTCAGTCCCAATTTCATCTCCTTTTCAATAATATTACACTACACCAGATTGGTTTATTCCATGTCTTCCAAACATTCCTTAAATTTTCTTGCTTCTGAGATTTGGCTCATATCCTTCCCTTATGCCTGGACTCCTCACTTAAGTGGATGTAAATCCTAGGCATTCTTTAAAATCTTTAACAACTTCCAGCTGTCATAAAGTCTCAGCCTTGTCAAATCCATGTTGATCTACTGTTTATAAAACTCATTTGTGAGTAATTATAAATTGCTTGATATTATCTCTTGGGTTGGGTCTTAATAGTCTTATTATTCTTTTATTGTTATTTTATTTTTGAAAGGTTTTATGTCCTCAAAGTCTTTGAAGACAGAGTTTAGTATGGAGACTTGAATATGATATGTACATGTAATTGTATACACAAAATTGTGTGTATTGAATACAGTTTGTGACTTGTAATTTTCCTCCAATTTTTAAGATGTTATTCTGGTGAAAATACCTAATTTTTACAAAAACAAACACATAAGCTACTTTTGGAATGCTTATTCTAATGACATTATTTAGTCCTGTTTCATCCATAATAATTATTCAGTCATTTACTCTTTTATATATTATGTTGTTGTTTGCTTGCTCATCCTTCCAGTTTAGATTACTCTGAGCAAATTCTTCCTTTGCTACTTATGATCTAGTGAGGTATTTAAATATTGAAATAAGTGTAGGGCTTACTGATTCAATTAGACACATGAAATTTTTATTATGTGACAGTCACCATGCTCCCCCAAGGTAGCACTTTTAATGAAATATAATAGGTTCTGGCATTATATCTTTCCCCCAAAGTCTCTGAGATTTTTCAGAAATTTTTTTTAGGCATGGTGAACAAAAAACGTATTTTTTAAATGGGAGACAGTACATGGCTGAGTAAGCAGAAAATCTCAACAAAGAGCTTAAAACCAATGGAGTTAACTACTACACTCAATTTAAAAACATTACGTGTAAAAATATACATTTAAAATATACTTGTTTGAGTTCAATGAGTTAAAATATTAGAAACTTATGAAGCCTGTGGAGGTGGAAGGGAATGTGGAGTATTAGTGAGTAAGGTTCTGACTGGAATTTGCAGTTTATTTTTCTTTCCTCTACTGTGTAATAATAATAAAAGCAAATGAGCAATACTCTAAATAAACATTTGTTGGATAGATGAGTGAAAATACTAAGACACACACAAAAAATAATGGACATCAGGAAAACTGAGTAAATACCAAAATTGAAAATACCAAGCATCAAAAGTAAGTACAATAAAATTACTTATCAACATAAGATAAATTCAGTTCAAAAAAAAATAAATTCAGTTCAAATTTGTTGTTAACTTCCTTCAAAAATGTCCAATACTTTTTACATCCCTAAGTTTGCAAGAAATGTGTATGGGACCAGGCAGGGAACATAAATCCTTGAAGTGAATTGGGGGGCTTATGATAGCCAAGTGAGAATGCTAGCCCAGGACTGTTGGATCTTCTGAATTTTCAAAAGAACATAAGCATTCAGATTTTAAATGAAATTCTCAGATTTTAAAATGTTGGTAACTACATCCAAATGTAGGGAAAGGGGAGAAAGACTTACATAGGCCAAATAAAGATGTCAATGGGCTGAATGCCCTTGCTAGATGGCCATCTCTGAATTATATTGCCTCACCCACTCTCAAAATGTATGTGAGCTATGTAAGTGATAGGGATTAATGATCTCAATTCTAGTTTTAGTTCTCATTATGATACTCTATTTTAATTTAAAATTGAGACATTAAAGGAATAACCATGACTTTACATAGCAACAGAGTAATTAATATAAAGAGGTTAAATGGTTTTTTAAAAACATAGATTGATACTAAGTCTTTGGTAAACTGAAGTTACAAAGTTCTCCTGGGAGAAATGGTAAATTAATATATTACTGATATAATATTAATTAACATTATTGAGTGTGTTACTATGTGGCAGGCACTAAGACCTGTACATATAGTATTTATATTGTTTACTTAATCACAATTAATCTCTTCACTACCTTTATTATATTATTATCTTTATTTTATCTTAAACCAGTATATTCTATTGAGATAATGACATCTTTCTGATGTTTTCATCTAGTTCATCAAGACATTGAGAGGTTAACAAGTAAAAAAATTTCTTACCAGCTGTAAATCTCTTTGTTTTTTGGCCAACCTTTGTTGTGCAATTTTTAGAACATTTTGAGCTTCAGCCACTTGTATTTGTTTAGGGCCCACCAGCTCAAACAGAATGTCACAAAATTTCAGTGTTAAAAAAGTCAAGTTCACTGTTAAAAATAAGTGAACTTATTTTTCTTTCTATAAGTTTGAAAGACACTTATAGATGTCAACTCTTAAACTTTCCTAGAATTAGAGTACAAAGGGAAATAAGTAGTTTAATATGGTGAAACATCTTAACACAAATAAATAAAACAATAGCATAGTTGCCATAGATTAAAGAATATCATAGGAGCACTGTCATATCTATGAGTTAACATAATATGTTTGATTAAAGTGTTTTTCATTAAGCATTCTTTCCACAGAAGTTCATTTGAGCATTAAGTTTTTTTTTCTGGGACAACACAGATGTGTTACTTCCAAATTGTTATAGATATTTAAGAGGAAAATGCATACCTTCTATACTTCATGGTAATTATTCAATGTCATAACCCACTGGCACATAGAGCAACAAGCAACAGAAACTAGAGCAATCTTGCTTGGGTTGAAATCAGGTAAGATAAACATCTTTTTCAGCTTTATGAAAACCTAGAGAGAATACAGTTCATGTATTACACAAGAAAGAAATATTTATCTGAAGTTTTCCCCAAACTACACTAGAATGAAATTTTATTTCACATAAAAAAATACTAGGGGCTTCCCTGGTGGCGCAGTGGTTGAGAGTCCGCCTGCCGATGCACGGGACATGGGTTCGTGCCCTGGTCTGGGAGGATCCCACATGCTGCGGAGCGGCTGGGCCCGTGAGCCATGACCACTGATCCTGCGCGTCCGGAGCCTGTGCTCCGTGGCAGGAGAGGCCGCAGCGGTGAGAGGCCTGCGTACCGCAAAAAAAATAATAATAATAATCATCATAATAATAATACTCGACTACTCTTCAAAAGTAGAATCAGAGACATACCTGGGTACAAAATGGCTCTAGTACCACTAATTTTTTTAAGATGAGGGGAAAAGCCTCTACTATAAACATCTTGTTATTACTGTTATTGTTACAGTAGCTACATTATAGTTTTTAAAGAAGAACTCCATTTTAAAACAAAAATAAAACGAGTTAACTTTCTCCAGCTTTGTGGAATTTGGTGTATAAGGAGGTCTGAAGTCTCCTTCTTGTGCACCTTGTGTGAGGTGACTTGGAAAATCACCCTCGACTTCTGCCTCATAAGAGGCATGTTGGCAGGGCACAGTCGCTATACAAAGGTCTATCTGGTCAATGATGGCAGTGTGGCTTGGGGCACACTGGGGCTCACTGAGGACATTATCTAGCTTAGTTGTGTTACATGCCTATGGATCCACCTCATCTAAATGGTACAAAGTAGTTTAGAATTAGCTATATAGTATTTCTCATATACTTTGGGGAGCCATAATCAGAATGAAATCTTTCTCAGACTGATATTCTTTTCCCCTTCCTTTCCAACCAGACATTTCCTCTCTTGCCTGGAAAGACAGAACCATTTTGCTGAATAATTTAGAAGGAAGGTGGTCCATTCTCAACTTATTGCTTGTGTTCTTATTATTGTTTAAAATACTGTTAGGCTTTTAATCATTTCTTTGGATAAGCTATTATTTTTTTGAGCTTCAAAGATCTATTTAAGTATAACCATAGGGAATCACTTTTGCTAAGAATGCTTCAGAGAGTGAGGAGCTGTTGCATTAATGCATGAATAGTATGGACAGCAACACTAACATTCTGCTAAAAAAATTCACATTGTTCAGATAATACTCTACACTTCCTAACAGCACAGATCACTATTGTAACTAATTAATTGTGCTGTAGCTATTTAATGTCTGTTTTCCCTGTTACAATGTAAGCTTACTAACATCAAGGAATGAGTTGGTCTTGTAAACTATCGTAATGTCTCTTACACGGAAGATACTCCATCAATATTTATTGACTTAATTAATGAGTATTCAGCCTTTCAGCTATGACAGTGCCATTCATATGTCTACAAATCTTTCAGTCTGTCCCTGAACTGAGCTCTCAGCTCAACATCTATGTAATATCTCTGCTCAGATATTCTTCCAGCCACTATGCATGATTTAATTCCAAAGCCACTTTATTTGTTACAGCAGCAATCACTAACTGGTACCAAAATCTATATTAGTTTCCTGTGGCCATTGAAACGAATTGCTACAAATTGGGTGACTTAAAACAACAGCAACTTATTCTCTCATGGTTATGGAGATTGGAAATCTGAAATCAAGGTGTAGGTAGAATAGTACTTTGGGTGGGGGCTCAACATGGCCTGCCCCACTCTACTGGTGCTCTGAACTCCACTGCTTGCTCAGGACTTTGGACCTGCCCTCGTCCTCCTTGTAGTCCTACCGTAAATCTACATCCTTCAGAATTAAATCTTCTCCAGCAAAACCCTATAGTAGGTATCCAGACTACCTTATTTTAAAAAAAAATTTCTGTGCTCTAATCTGTTCCCCATCTCCTCCCACATGAATCAATATTTGTAAAGTGCTCAGAACAGTGTTTGGTACATGTTGTTATATGAACATTTGTTACATGAATAAAAAGAAATCTCAGAGATCCAGTTCAAGGTGGTGACATAGGAGGATTCTGAATTCCCTCCCTCCCATGGTCGCACTGAATCTACAGCTTCACGTATGGAACAGTCATCTCTGGAAGAAAACCAAAAACTACCTGAGTGACTCCTACACTTGGATCTGAATAGACATTTTTCCAAAGAAGACATACAGATAGCCAACAGGTACAAGCAAAGGTGCTTAACATCACTAATAATCAGGGAAATACAAACAAAACCACAATGAGATATTACCTGTTAAAATGCTATTAACAAAAGACATCAAATAACCAGTGTTGGTGAGAAAGTGGAACACTTGTGCACTGTTAGAGGAAATGTAAATTGGTACAGTCACTATGGAAAACAATATGAGGTCTCCTCAGTCAATTAAAAATAGAAGTACCAAAAGATCTAGCAAGTCTGATTCTGGGTATTTATCTGAAGGAAACAACAACAATAACTCAAAAAAGATATATGCATCCCCATGTTAACTGCAGCATTATTTACAATAGCTGAGACATGGAAGCAACCTAAGTGTCCATTAGTGGATAAATGGGTAAAGAAAATGTGAAAAAAAATACATATACACACGCAATGGAATATTACTCAGCCATAAAAAGAAGGAAATTCTTCCAATTTTGACAACCAGAGAGCACTATGCTAGGTGAAATAAGTCAGATAGAAAAAGACAAATACCATACGATCTCACTTATGTATAGAACCTAAAAAAACAAAAAACCAGAAAAACAAAAACCAAAATGAACTCATAGATGCAGAGAACAAACTGGGGGTTGCCAAAGGCGTGGTGAAAATGGGTGGAGGTGGTCAAAAGGTACAAACTTCCAGTTATAAAATAAATAAGTCCTGGGGATATACTGTACAGTGTGGTGACTATAGTTACTAATATTGTACTGTATATCTAAAAGTTTCTAAGAGAGTGAATCTTAAAAGTTCTCATCACAAGAAAAAATGTTTGTAACTATGTGTGGTGATGGATACTAACTAGACTTTTTGTGGTGATTATTTTGCAAAGTATACAAATATTAAATCAGTATGTGGTACACCTGAAATGAATATAATGTTGTATGTAAATTATATATCAACAAAAAAATCTCAGACACCTTTATCCATACATTGCACTTTCATAGCATTATGCAATCCATCCAGAAAGATTTCTTTCCACTATTGACCTCTTCTATTCTCGTTATCTGTAAAAAATACAAACACATGGAGGCTAAACAATACACTACTTAATAGCCAAGAGATCACTGAAGAAATCAAAGAGGAAATCAAAAAATACCTAGAAACAAATGACAGTGAAAACACGACAACCCAAAACCTATGGGATGCAGCAAAAGCAGTTCTAACAGGGAAGTTTATAGCAATACAATCCTACCTCAAGAAACAAGAAGCATCTCAAATAAACAACCTAACCTTACACCTAAAGCAATTAAGAAAGAAGAACAAAAAACCCCCAAAGTTAGCAGAAGGAAAGAATTCATAAAGATCAGATCAGAAATAAATGAAAAAGAAATGAAGGAAACAATAGCAAAGATCAATAAAAGTAAAAGCTGGTTCTTTGATAAGATAAACAAAACTGATAACCCATTAGCCAGACTCATCCGGAAAAAAAGGAAGACTCAAATCAATAGAATTAGAAATGAAAAAGAGGAAGTAACAACTGACACTGCAGAAATACAAAGGATCATGAGACATTACTATAAGCAACTATATGCCAATAAAATGGACAACTTGGAAGAAATGGACAAATTCTTAGAAGAGCACTACCTTTTGAGACTGAACAAGGAAGAAATAGAAAATATAAACAGACCATTCACAAGCACTGAAATTGAGTCTGTGAGTAAAAATCTTTCAACAAACAAAAGCCCAGGACCAGATGGCTTCACAGGTGAATTCTATCAAACATTTAAAAAAGAGTTAACACCTATCCTTCTCAAACTCTTCCAAAATATAGCAGAGGGAGGAACACTCCCAAACTCATTCTACGAGGCCACCATCACCCTGATACCAAAATCAGACAAAGATGTCACACAAAGAAAGAAAACTACAGGCCAATATCACTGATGAACATAGATGAAAAAATCCTCAACAAAATACTAGCAAACAGGATCCAACAGCACATTAAAAGGATCATACAACATGATCAAGTGGGGTTTATCCCAGAAATGCAAGGATTCTTCAATATACACGAATCAATCAATGTGATGCACCATATTAACAAATTGAAGAATAAAAACCATATGATCATCTCAATAGATGCAGAAAAACCTTTCGACAAAATTCAACACCCATTTATGATAAAAACTCTCCACAAATTAGGCATAGAGGGAACTTACATCCACATAATAAAGGCCATATATGACAAACCCACAGCCAACATCATCCTCAGCAGTGAAAAACTGACACCATTTCCACTAAGATCACGAACAAGACAAAGTTGCCCACTCTCACCACTATTATTCAACATAGTTTTGGAAGTTTTAGCTACAGCAAGCTGAGAAGAAAAAGAAATGAAAGGAATCCAAATTGGAAAAGAAGAAGCAAAACTGTCACTGTTTGCAAATGACATGATACTATTCATAAAGAATCCTAAAGATGCTACCAGAAAACTACTAGAACTAATAAATGAATTTGGTAAAGTAGCAGGATACAAAATTAATGCACAGAAATCTCTGGCATTCCTATACACTAACAATGAAAAATCAGAAAGAGAAATTAAGGAAACAATCCCATTCACCACTGCAACAAAAAGAATAAAATACCTAGGAATAAACCTACCTAAGGAGACAAAAGACCTGTATGCAGAAAACTATAAGACACTGATGAAAGAAATTAAAGATGATACAAACAGACGGACAGATATACCATGTTCTTGGATTGGAAGAATCAACACTGTGAAAATGACTGTACTACCCAAAGCAATCTACAGATTCAATGCAATCCCTATCATACTACCAATGGCATTTTTCACAGAACTAGAACAAAAAATTTCACAATTTACATGAAAACGCAAAACACCCTGAATAGCCAAAGCAATCTTCAGAACGAAAAAAAAAAGCTGGAGGAATCAGGCTCCTGAACTTTAGATTATATTACAAAGCTATAGTAATCAAATCAGTATGGCACTGGCACAAAAAACAGAAATATAGACCAATGGAACAGGATATAAAGCCCAGAGATAAACCCATGCACATATGGTCACCTTATCTTTGATAAAGGGGTCAAGAATGTACAATGGAGAAAAGACAGCCTCTTCAATAAGTGGTGCTGGGAAAACTGGACAGCTACATGTAAAAGAATGAAATTAGAACACTCCCTGACACCATACACAAAAATAAACTCAAAATGGATTAAAGACCTAAATGTAAGGCCAGACACTATCAAACTCTTAGAGGAAAACATAGGCAGAACACTCTATGACATAAATCACAGCAAGATCCTTTTTGACCCACCTCCTAAAGAAATGGAAATAAAAACAAAAATAAACAAATGGGACCTAATGAAACTTACAAGCTTTTGCACAGCAAAGGAAGTCATAAACAAGACAAAAAGACAACCCTCAGAATGGGAGGAAATATTTGCAAATGAAGCAACTGACAAAGGATTAATCTCCAAAATTTACAAGCAGCTCATGCAGTTCATTAACAAAAAACAAACAACCCAATCCAAAAATGGGCAGAAGACCTAAATAGACATTTTTCCAAAGAAGATATACAGATTGGCAACAAATACATGAAAGAATGCTCAACATCATTAATCATTAGAGAAATGCAAATCAAAACTACAAGATATCACCTCACACTGGTCAGAATGGTCACCATCAAAATATCTACAAACAATAAATGCTGGAGAGGGTGTGGAGAAAAGGGAACCCTCTTGAACTGTTGGTGGGAATGTAGATTGATACAGCCACTATGGAGAACAGTATGGAGGTTCCTTAAAAAAGTAAAAATAGAACTACCATACCACCCAGCAATCCCACTCCTGGGCATATACCCTGAGAAAACCATAATTCAAAAAGAGTCATGTACCACAATATTCATTGCAGCTCTATTTACAATAGCCAGGACATGGAAGCAACCTAAGTGTTCATTGACAGATGAATGGATAAAGAAGATGTGGCACATATATACAATGGGATATTATTTATTCATAAAAGGAAAGGAAACTAAGTTATTTGTAGTGAGGTGGATGGACCTAGAGTCTGTCATATAGAGTGAAGTAAGTCAGAAAGAGAAAAACAAACACTGTATGCTAACACATATATAGAATCTAAGAAAAAAAATGGTCATGAAGAACCTAGGGGCAGGATGGGAATAAAGACCCAGACCTACTAGAGAATGGACTTGAGGACATGGGGTGGGAGAAGGGTAAGCTGGGACAAAGTGAGAGAGTAGCACTGACATATATACACTACCAAACGTAAAACTGATAGCTAGTGGGAAGCAGCATTATAGCACAGGGAGTTCAGCTGGGTGCTTTGTGACCACCTAGAGGGGTGGGATAGGGAGGGTGGGAGGCAGAAAGAGGGAAGAGATATGGGGATATATGTATATGTATAGCTGATTCACTTTGTTATGAAGCAGAAACTAACATACCATTGTAAAGCAATTATACTCCAATAAAGATGTTAAACATATAAATAAATAAATAAATGGTCAAGTTATCCTTATTTTACAGATGGAAAACTGAGGCATAGTTTCTCTTGGCCAGGATCACAAAGCTAGTGTAGGCGAGGAAAAATTCATTTCCCTCAACCCTCATAGGGTCCCTGGCTGGATCTGAACATTAAATTGAAAGACAGATCAACAGGAGGAAAGGAAACAAATTTGTTTAATACAAATTTTATGTGGCACGGGAGCCTTCATAAGGAAAAGAAGACCGAAGAAACAGTTAAAATTGAGTGGTTGGGCTTCCCTGGTGGCGCAGTGGTTGGGAGTCTGCCTGCCGATGCAGGGGACACGGGTTCGTGCCCCGGTCCGGGAGGATCCCACATGCCGCGGAGTGGCTGGGCCCATGAGCCATGGCCGCTGAGCCTGCGCGTCCGGAGCCTGTGCTCCGCAATGGGAGAGGCCACGGCGGTGAGAGGCCCGCGTACCGCCAAAAAAAAAAAAAAAAAAAAAAAAAAAAAAAAAAAAATTTGAGTGGTTTTATGCTACGTTTTCTGAAGAGTTGTGGAAAGGTATGATAGGGCAAGGGGTTTGAGCTAAGTGTAGTAAACTGGGGAAAGAGCAAGCTCGTTCGGTTTCTTCTCAGTGTCCCTCCATCTTCGAGATAAGTACTCCTTTCCTCCAGGTATAGGGAGAGCACTTCTCACATGAGGGTTTCATGACCTGCTTCAGGGCAGAAGGATGGGGGAAGGTCAGAGAGACCTTACTTCTTTTGCCCTCTTCTCAAACTCCTTCAGCTTAAATTATTAATATGCCAAGGTGCAATATTTGGGGGTAGCATGTCCTGAACCCCATCACTAGTAAGTGGTGAACAAGTAAGCAAACCCAGAAATCTTACTCAGACTCTGAGCTCCAGCCATTATTCTATGGCCATGCCACCAATTTATTGGATGACAAGAGGCCAAATCAGGAGGTCACTTTGTTGCTCAGCAGGGCACTTCTACACAAGGCCTGAAGCAGGGTTTCCCCCTGGATGCAGCCTGGGGCAGATGGAGTGTTATTTTGGTTACTCTCAGGTAATAAACAGTCTGTTTTAGTATTGATACATCTAAGCCAGGATAATATCAAGACTCTAGACTCACCCAGTTTACATTGTCTCCCTTTCTCAGTTTGGTCCAAACTCAAGCTACAAGGTCTGCAGTCAGGCAGGGGTGGGAGGGATGGAGAAGAGGTAGAGGGGACAGATGCAGTGCTTTCTTGTTGGGTACTGTAATCTGGAGCTGGGACCTTTTGTGTGACTGATGCCCCATCACTGGCTCTTTGTCCCATGATGTTTCTTTGTCATCCCCCCCACCCCCACCCCCCCACACACTGGGAGCCTCCAACTGCAGTTTCCTGGTGGAGCTGAAGCCTGCTCCCACTATACCACTCAGTGTTCCCTCCTCGCTCTAGTTTCTGTATTCTTTGGCATAACTCTAGCCTTTTTCCACGGCGGTGTCCTCACAGCTGGCAGGACACCCTCTTGGGCCAGGTTCTTTATAGAGGGCTCATAGCCAGTTTCCCCAACAACCATTTATCTTTGTCCCTCCACGGGGGCAAGTGCAGCTCACTCTGCACAGCTCTCTTCCCTCTAGCTGCAGCCTCTCAACTTTATACTTTTTCTAGGTATGAGTCCCATAAAAGTCCCCGCATATGTCAGGGGATATGACTGAGCTCTCCAGGCGATCCTTTAGAGCTGCCATCAAGAAAGAGTGAAGTAAGTCAGAAAGAGAAAAACAAATACCGTATGCTAACACATATATATGGAATCTAACTGCTAAGTGCTAAGAGTGAAGTACTTCACTCTTACTCTTACTTCACTCTGACATTTCTCGAAAGAAATCATTCTCCAGGCTCTTCAACCTTCTCTTACCTAGTTAGGCTGGGATGTGGGCTAAGATTGACAGAACGATTTTCACAAGAATTTAGCCTGATCTGTAAAAGTGGTCTAGAACAGTGCTACCTAAAACTGCTACCAGTCTGTGAAGATCTCAGTACGGAAATTGAGAGTGTTTGAAACATTTTCGGCAATCTGACATTGCTACCATATCCAAGGGCATGATTTTGTATTTTACAAAATATCCATCCACAATGGACGGAATGGTTCTTCACCATATATAATAGATTGAGCAATTACAACATATCTTAGGATATGGGATACTTTTTCCCCATTGGTTTGTTTTTAGCCTTTATGGCCTCTGCTGAAACTAAAAATCCAGGGAAGATTCTTATTTTAATATCCTGTTACAATAAAGATTAAAAATAATCGTTCTATTCAGTTTGGATATTACTAATATACCTAATCAATCTCCAAACTGTAAATACTTAATCAACCATAATAAAAGAGGAATTCTGGGCTTCCCTGGTGGCGTAGTGGTTGAGAGTCCGCCTGCCGATGCAGGGGACGTGGGTTCGTGCCCCAGTCCGGGAGGATCCCACATGCCGCGGCTGGGCCCGTGAGCCATGGCCGCTGAGCCTGCGCGTCCGGAGCCTGTTGCTCCGCAGAGGGAGAGGCCACAACAGTGAGAGGCCCGCGTAACGCAAAAAAAAAAAAAAAATTAAAAAATAAATAAATAAATAAATAAAAAAATAAAAGAGGAATTCTAAAAGTCCAGGCTACGCTGACAAGGCTCCCCCTGTCCTGTTTATGTGTCCAGGGGTGCCCAGTGCTTCTAAGTCATCATTGGATGCCTGTATGACTTGGTCTCATCTGGCTGTGTGCCTGCTGAGGAGATGTGTAGCTTCTGATAAAAAGCTGCCTTGCAGGGCTTTCCTGGTGGCGCAGTGGTTGAGAATCCGCCTGCCGATGCAGGGGACGTGGGTTCGTGTCCCGGTCCGGGAAGATCCCACATGCCGTGGAGCAGCTGGGCCCGTGAGCCATGGCCGCTGGGCCTGCGAGTGCGGAGCCTATGCCCCGCAGCAGGGGAGGTCTCAGCGGTGAGAGGCCCGCGTACCGCAAAAAAAAAAAAAAAAAAAAAGCTGCCTTGCAAGCTGTATGGTTGTGCATCTCAGCTACTAAGTGGACGAATGTGAACCTTCAGCTTTGGGCTGTCTGTTTTCCCTCCCTGAACATGCTCACGGAGGCTGCAGACATCTAGAGCAGAAGCTGGCTGGGGCTGCTCAGAAGTGCAGGGGAGCTGTGTAATGGTGCTTAGGGCCAACTCAGCAACTGAGTCTCTCCAACTTGACATGTGGGTTATGAAGAGGTAAGGTAATGCCCACTCCTGCAGAGCAGTGCCCAGGCTGGGTCCACTTCTCCACCAGCAACTAAGAAGCAATCCCTCCAGGAAAGGCTGATCCCCACCAGTCCTTAGACCCCACAGACTCATTTCCAGAGTGGCTGTCAAGGACTCTAGCAATTAGTTTGTCTAATGCATATAACACAGCCACATCCCAGAGCACAAGCCAGCCCTGCATGTACAGAGTCAGGACTGGTACCAGCAGCCGACACCTCATGGCCCAGGACCACCATCACTGCCTCCTAAACCTCCCCACCCTGTCCAGGATATTATGGGGAGCTGCCATCAGGGATTCTCCGGGAGTTTTGAAAAGCTGCTATCATTGTGCTATCGTTGGCTTCAAGTTGGAATCCTCTGAGACATTTCAGAAAATGTTAATGCCTGGTTCCCATCTCTAGATCTTCTGATTTAATTGGTCTGGTGTACAGCTTGGAAGTCAAGAGCTTTCAAAGGTCCCCAGGCCATTCCAACATGCAGCAGGGTTTGAATGCAACCAGTAGAGCTGGTAACCCCTCTCAGTGAAGAAGAGAAGAAAATTACACAAGTGTGGGCTTTAGTGGGGGCATTCCCTTTGGAAGGGCTCCTACCAAACACACAGCTCTTCCCGAGGTTTTTCCTAGCCATAGCTTTGGCGCTTAGCTCAGATGAAGGCAACACGGAGCCCCTCCTGGAAGCCTAGCACTGCTGTACTGCCAGTTTTCACACTGATAAACTGGGGGCTTGGATCACTGCGTTCCCCTACCATGGCTAAGAAAGCAATAACAATACTAATTATAATTGTGATTGTTTTTAAAAGATAAAATGATGATCTCTGGAGAATGTTCCAGCTCAGTAAAAATGCCAGCAGCATAGAATATAAACCGTGAAGATTGTAAATCTAAGAACATCCAGAAGTTTTATTTCCATAGTTCTTGAAAACTGCTTAGCATTTGTAAAATCTGAAATGATACCCAAGAATCACGTGCATTTAATTCTTTGAAGTTAACTCTGGCTACTTTGCCAATTACTTTTAAGGGGGGAAAAACTAGAAAGAACATGTATTAAGGAAAAATATGTTATTATAATTCAGTAGCTAAAAGGGCCTATCAGTACAGGGAATATCTGAAATGAAGGGCAGACACAAGTTTAAATTCTGGAATTACCCCTAAAAAAACTCACGCAAAAGCTATACTCAAAAAGAACTTATTTTGTGCCATTCCAAGGTCTACCCCACCATTTTTCTTCCCCCTCACCAAAACATACATATGGCCTATTACACATATACCTATTACCTATTACACATTCATACACATGCATGGCAATGAAAAGGTGATTTGGGTAATGTTTAAATTTATGGAAAGCAGCGTGGTGCTCTAGAAAAAGCCAGAGGTTTTGGAGTCCTACAGAACAGGCTTTGAATTCTGTCTTTCCTACAATCAAAGTCTGACTTTGGACACCTTTTTTAAACTCGGAATCTCCATTTCCTGCAAAACAGGAATATTCTCACTTTTCTCACAGCACCATGCATGGCTGGGGGAAGTGGAGAGAGAAATGAAATTGAGGAACATCTGTGACATTAGACAAATCTTGGTTCCATCCAATTCCTTCCCTTCAATTCATTCAACTGAAAATCAAAGCTACCTATCTCCCCTTCTCCTGGTACTGTCTACGTTAACATAACTTTACTCTTTTGTCACTTTCATTAGCACAAGTTTACTCTTTCAGGATGTTCTTGCCCAAGCAAATATCCTGCTTGTTTTTTATAGGAACTTCCCAAAAGACTCATCAACTTTTCAATAGGTAAGCATCAACAGATGGTTTGTGGCCTAAGATTTCCTTGCTTCAAAGTCTTTGCCTTGCTATTTCCACCAATTCTAAACCATGAGAGACTCCATACAAATGGAGAATGGCCAGACCTCATATAAAAGTAGAACTCTGACCCATAATCTGTGGCAGTCAGCCCAGGAAACCAACTCGTTATCAATAATAACCAGCCCAGGAGGCCAACCTACTATCTACAAATCAGACTTATAAGAAGTCGTATCACTATCTCTAGCACACAGTCCAGGCAGCCAAACCATAACTCCTGCAACAATTGGCCTCAAACAGCCAGGACTTGATTGATAACTGCCAGCTTCCAGATTTCTGTGCCCACTGCCAATTTAGGACTAACTGGAGAGAAGAAAGCCAAACATGGCCAACCAGTCACTTCGGATGCCTTGCATCCAGTCAGCCTGCCTGTAACTTCCTCACGTCCATAGCCTCCAGCCAGGGCACACGCAAATTTCCTCTTTTCCACTGTAAAGCTTGACCACTCTCTGCTTTCCTTTGAGTCTGTGCCCAAACCAAGCGATGGTGGCTGACTCCCTGGCTCTGAATAAATAGTCTTTGCCTCTTCTCATTTGGATGATCTTCATTTATTTCCACAACTGTTAAATTGTGATCCTTACGCAAATCTAATTAAGGCCATGTCAGGAAATGAACATTTTCGTATTTCTGCACAGTTAGGGATCTTTGAGCAAATCGTACTGGGATCTGGGTTGAAAGACAAGTCTTGGAAGTTAAAGGGAAGTTGGATGCCAGAGAACTCCAGAAAGATTTACCTCTCTGGAGACGCACGTTACATTTCAAGGGAGGATAAAACACGGACATGGAGACATTCCGGCGTTTTAAGCCCCAAGAGGCTTGTCTAGGTTTCCCCTGGAGACATTTATTTGCCTTGCAGAAGGATCTTCCTCTTCTCCTCCCAAGGAGATTTTGTTTATAGTAGGGAGATTAAGTTTATTTCCCTCTCTCAGAAAGGGAGTCAAGTTGCTGTGCATGTTGTCCTATGGAAACTGCCAGATTGATGAATTTGGGGTTCCTCTCCTGTGGAGTAAGAGTCCCCTTTGTACACACAGGCCCGACCATCTGGCTCTCACTGCATTACACTAGAAGAGGGAAGAACTAAGGCTGACGAGCGAATATAGTTATTTCTGTAAGTAAATAGTAATCTGCCCTGATCCCAAAACCTCATGCTTTCAGGATAACATAAATAAATAAAAATATTAAAACGTATCAGGACCCCCCTTCCCATACTGAAAGACTTGCCTTGCCTTAAACCAAACTTCAAATTCTCAGTAAATTCCAATCTTTCTTTCCCTCTCAGAGACCCTGCTGTCAAGGCTGTGCTCTCCCTTAGCACAGTAAGCAATAAACTCAGCTTTGTCTTATCAATGAGTAGTGTTGGTGATAGTTAGGTAGCCAGCATTTGATACAAATGATATTTGTTAAGCACCTACTGTCTGTCAGGAACTGTTCTAGGCACTTGGACTACAACAGTCAACAAAACTAATAAACAGGGCTTCCCTGGTGGCGCAGTGGTTGAGAATCCGCCTGCCGATGCAGGGGACACGGGTTCGTGCCCCGGTCCGGGAAGATCCCACATGCCGCAGAGCGGCTGGGCCCGTGAGCCATGGCCGCTGCGCCTGCGCGTCCGGAGCCTGTGCTCCGCGACGGGAGAGGCCACAACAGTGAGGCCCGCATACCACAAAAACAAACAAACAAACAAAAAAACAACTAATAAACAGCCCACCCCTCATGAGCTTACATTCCAGTGGAGTGAGATACACAACAAACGTAACAAGGCATGCAAACAAAAGAAGAGGAAAGAGAATTCCTCTCATTATCCAAGTTAATCCAAAGATTAACCCACTGCAGTGGCTGACCAGCAGTGCACTGGGTGCTTCAGAGAGGAAATTAAAGACAATAACAGGATGCTCTGTGCTTTGGACAAACCGGCCCTCAGGTAGTTATATGCATCTCAGGGAGAATTTTAATGAACCCCGCTTCTTGCATCCTCCCATACATAGGAAAGCACCATCATCACTCACTTGAGATCTCTCTTCTTTGTGACTAGCAGTCATCTTTTGTTAAGATGCACGCTTGACTTCATGTTATTCAACAAAAATCACATACAAACTAGTCTCCTCCTTACTTCTTTGGACCAGTTCCTCACAGCCACCCGAGAGCCTGTCTCCCAGGCAACAGCCCTCAGTAAGACCCTGAATAAAACTTAACTCACAGCTCTCACGTTGAGCATCTTTCTTTCAGTTGACGGGTGAATTATATAGACTACTGAAGGTGATAAAGTGGTATAGTGTCATAACAGGGGATCAGGAGTACCTGAGGCAGAGGAGGACGAGGAAGAAGAGGAGGTAGGATGAAATAATGTGAGACTGAGCAAAAGCTTTGTAGTGGATGAAAAATAATGTTCCCTTTACCCTTCTAGGTTCTTGGCTAATACCTCCCTGTAATAAAAGACAAATTAACAGGAGAAAAAAACCCAAAAGTTTAATAACATGTGTACCTCTTGTATACATGGTAAGTAACCAGGAAAACTGAGTAACTCTCTGAAATGGCCCAAGCCATCACCTTAAATACCACTTCCAGCTAAAGACAAAAGAAGATGTTGGGACGATTATGAGAAAGCCAGTTATCAGGCAAAGCACATAATCAAAGGTATGGTTGATACAGATTTAAGTCACTGCCTTCTTCACTGAAAAGAGTTTCTAAAGATTTAGTCATCCTCCTCCTTCCCAGTACAGAGAGGGACACCCTTACAAATGGAGATTTCCCTTATTACTGTAAGTGTGTCTTACAAAAGTATAACTTCTACTCAGTTTTCAGAGCTTTTCCTATATCTGCTGTTTCTTAAAAGTTGCCAGCTCAGGATAATCCTTATGCCAAAGAAGTATAATTTGGGGTGACATACTCCCCCTTCAGCTTGAAGGAAGTAAGAGAGCTAGCCAGGCGGGCATCTAGGAGGAGCGCTTCCATGCAGAGCGAAGAGCTAAGGCCCCTGAGAGCTGAAATCATCCTGTGTACCTGACCTCACAAAGCACTCACTTGCTTGCTAGAGTTGCAAGGGATTCTAAAATGCTTCTTTTAACTCTACCTTGAAAGAGATTTGTCTATTTCCATATCTCCATTGCATTTGCAATTCAGTTCCCATTTCTGATGCAAAGTTATAGCTTTGCATCAGAAATGCAAAGCTATAACTATCCATACCCATGAAAAAGGAGTTAATAAATTATGCCTGACATTTCCAGACGGAAGGTTCTTTATAAGGATTAAACTTCAAGGTGCTTAGGAAACTGAATATTTTATAAGATTTGCAGCAAAAAAAAAAAAAAAAAGTCACAAGTAAGGCTGAAGTTTTAATAGCAAAAAACAAAGGTGTTGAAAATGTCTTTGCATTTGTAAGTCTCTTACAACACATGAAAAAATCAGACTGCAGTCTTTAAAAGACAGTAAAAGATTGTTGCTGAATGTTAACATGTCTTTGCTTTGGTGGTTTTTATTTTATTAAATTAATAAAAACTAAGTCATGGTCATAACATAAACAGGCAGAAAGCACATACCCATACCAATGCCAAGGAATAAATAAGACCAGTCCTGCTCTTGGGCAACTCACAGCCTCCAGAGAAACACATACAGATAAATAATTGCAATACATATGGTAGAAATAAACAGAAGGGCCATTCATCAGAGTGCTGATGAAGCTCACAGAGGAAGGGGTACCGACTGGAGCTAAGATTGGAAAAACGACAATAGCAAACATAGTGCTGGCTGTGTGCTGGGCATGGCTCTAAGTGCTTTTCAACTGGTAGCTCCCTTTATCTGAACCATACTGCCTCACACGACAGATAGATCTGTCGTGTCCATTCCCATCTATGCAGTCTGTTTCAACCTCGGACTGGAGAATCCTTCTGCTAGAGTGCATGGGGCAAACACCCAGCAGCCACTGGAGTAGTGACGGGGTAATTCGAGGTGTATTGTTGAGCTGGATGCTTTGGCAAAACAAACAATTAACTGTGATCTCACAAAGTGATCTCAAAATTTCTACTATGGATTTCTTTGGGTCGTGGCCATGTCTTCAAATCCACTCCCCGCAAAGGTCCCCGTGGACTTCCCAACCAGGAAAGAGTGGGAGTAGGCCAACAGGGATAAAAATTCCTCACATTCGTGTAACTCTTTCAAATACCATAACATCTGGATGACTGCGACAGGGTTCTCTGCCTTCAGATTTCTGATATATAACATTGTATTAGTTTCAGGTGTACAACATAATGATTTGATAGATGTATACATTGTGAAATGATCACCACAATAAATCTAATTAGCATCCATCACCACACATAGCTACAAATTTTATTTTTTGTCACTGAGAACTTTTAAGATCTACTCTCTTAGCAACTTTCAAATATACAATACAGTGTTGTTCACTGTGGTCACCATACTGTACATTACATTCCCAGGACTAACTCATCTTATAACTGGAAGTTTGTACCATTTAACTACCTTCACTCCTTTCACAACCACACCCCACCCCCACTCCACCTCTCACCTCTAGCAACCACCAATCTGTTCTCTGTATCTATGAGTTCAGGTTTGTTTTTTTTTAATTCCACATATAAGTGGTATTATACAGTATTTCTCAGTCTGGCTTATTTCACTTAGCATAATGCTCTCAAGGTCTGTACATGTTGTTGCAAATGAAAAAATTTTCTTCCTTTTTATGGATAAATAATATTCCATTATATTTTCTTTATCCATTCATCCATCCATGAACACTTAGGTGATTTCCATGTCTTGGCTATTTTATATAATGCTGCAATGAATGTGAGAGTACATATAAGTTTTCCAGATAGTGATTTTGTTTCCTTCAGAAAAATACCCAGATCATATGCTAGATCATATGGTAGTTCTATTTTAATTTTTTTGAGAACCCTTCATACTGTTTTCCACAGTGACTGCACCAATTTTCCTTCCCACCAACAGTGTATGAGGGTTCCCTTTTCTCCACACCCTCTCCAGCACTTGTTATTTATTGTCTTTTTGAAAATAGCCATTCTGACAGGCATGAGGTGGTATCTCATTATGGTTTTGATTTACGATTCCCTGATGATTAGTGATGTTGAGCCCCTTTCCATGTACCTGTTGGCCATCTGTATGTCTTCTTTGGAAAAATGTCTATCCAGTTCCTCTGTCCATTTTTAACTGGATTTTTTTCTATTGAATAGTATGAGCTCTTTATATATTTTTGGATATTAACCACTTATCAGATATATGATTTGCAAATATTTTCTCCCATTCTGTGGTCGCCTTTTCATTTTGTTAATGGTTTCCTTTTTATGTAGACTCGTTTATTTGTTTTTGCCTTTGTTGCCCTTGCCTGAGGAGACAGATCCAAAAAAAAAAAATATTGCTAAGACCAATGTCCAATAGTGTAATGCCTATGTTTTCTTCTAGGAGTTTTATGGCTTCGGGTTGTACATTCAAGTCTTTTATCCATTTAATTCATTTTTGTGTATGTTGTAAGATATTAGCCAGTTTTATTCTTTTACATGTGGCTGTCCAGGTTTCCAAATACCATTTATTAAAGAGATTATTCTTTCCCCATTGTACTTTCTTGGCTCCTTTGCCATATATTAATTGACCATATATGCATGGGTTTAATTCTGGGCTCTCTATTCTGTTCCATTGATCCATGTGTCTATTTTTATGCCAATATTGTACTGTTTTGATTACTATAGCTTTGTAATACAGTTTGAAATCAGGGAATGTGATGCCTCCAGTTTTATTCTTCTTCCTTAAGATTGCTTTGGCTATTCTGATAGTTCATTGTTAGTATATAGAAATGCAACTGGTTTTTGTGTATTGATTTTGTGGTTCCATACAAATTTTAGAATTGTTTGTTCTATTTCTGTGAAAAATGCCATTGGAATTTTGATAGGGATTGCATTGAATCTATAGATTGCTTTAGGTGGTATGGGCATTTTAACAATATTCATTCTTCCAACCCATGAGCATGAAATTTTTGTATATTGATTTTGTATCTTCCAACTTTACTGAATTTATTAGTTCTAACTGTTTCTTGGTGGAGTCTTTAGGGAGATATATATATATATATATATATATATATATATATATATATTTTTTTTTTTTTAAATTATGTCATCTGTAAATAGAGGTAGTTTTATTTCTTCCATTCCAATTTGCATGCTTTTTATTTCTTTTTCTTGCCTGATTGCCGTGTCTAGGATTGAGTAAGTGGCAAGAGTGGGCATCCTGTCTTGTTCCTAATCTTAGAAGAAAAGCTTTCAGTTTTTCATTGTTGAGTATGATGTTATATGTGGGCTTGTCATATAAGGTCTTTATTATGTTGAGGTATGTTCCCTCTATACCCCTGTAGAGCATTTTCATTGTAAATTCTTTTTTTGTCAAAAAGTGTTCCTTGACCTTAGAGTCCCTGACTGGGTCTGAAAATTAAACTGACAAAGGCAGATTTACAGGAGAAAACGCACATAAATTTTAGTAAATTTTTACAAGTATATAGGAGTCTTCACAAGAGAATGATGACCCAAAGATGTGACCAGACCAAGAAGCTTTTATATCTTTTAGACCCAGAAACAATTAATTTGTGATGAATCAGCAAGATAAATGGATTTGAGCTAGGGTTAGTAAATGGTGAAGAAGTAACTAGAAAGATAGGGTTGCTTTAATAACATTTGTTTGTATAGATTTCTCAGCCCCAAATTCACTGTCTCTAGTGATAAGAATGTCTTCCCACCTCCTGGTACAGGGAGAGTACCTTTCCTATGGGGTTTTATGACCTATTTCAGAGAAGAAGGGTGAGGAGTGGGAAAGGTCAGAGTGACCTTCCTGCTTCTGTTATTTAAAAAATCACTTCAGCTTAAGATATTTAATTTGCCAAGGGGCCATATTTTGGGGTAGTATGTCCTGAACCCCATTAATATAAATATGAAAACCCCCAGAAACTCCCCATTGCCTTCATGATAGCACAGCACTCCTGTTCCTTTGTCATTATGCCTTCACGTACACGTCTAATTCATCTCCTGAACCAGAGCAAATACAACCTGGGCTTCAGCCACTCCAAACTTCAAGGTCAAGTGTGCACTGCCTTTCTTCATTGGGTTTCCTCTGCTGGCAAACTCTCACCTGTCTGTCAAGACCTACTCTACATCTGTGAAGCCCCTTCCATTTACTTAGTGTCTTACCTCCACTGGGACATTTCTCAGTATGCCTACAACAGCAGTCCTTAGCCCCGAGCTCACCTGGGGATTTTGTAAAAGGTATCAGTGCTTGGGCCCCACTCCCAGACATTTGGACCCAATTGGTCTCAGGTGTGACCTGGACAGGGGTGTTTCAAATTCTTCAAGGTCTGGGGCCCTGGTATTCATCTTTTTTTTTTTTTTTTTTTTTTTTTTTTTTTTTTTTTTTTCCTGGTATTCATCTTTAGTGCTTTCCCCAGTGCCTGGCACAAAGTAGGACTTCAATCACAAATCAAGAATTTGTGAATGAATAAGATAAGCAGCATTCACAACTGCTCTGTGAGTCAGATACTATTGTTATCTCACTTTGCAGTTGAGAATCAAGGACACTACATGATTTGCCTAAGATTACTAGGAGTAATCTGAATTTAATTCTTCTGATTCCAATCCAGTATTCTGCCTGTATCTGAGGAGGCAGGTCACCTACAGAGGAAGGATAGCACCCAGCAATGTGCCTACAGCAGATGGGCTGGAAGAATCAACCCCCTCTAAAGGAAAATGCCCCCTTTTTGTTACTTCGATCCAAGTTTGGAGAGGGACTTGTGCTGTTCTGGCCCTCTGTGACCTTTCTTAAACTTGGAAGGTTCTCCTTAAAGCTCATGCTTCCTTAAAACTTTCCCCATTTTCTTGTTTTTAATGAATTATGAGGCATCCTTTATTTATAACCCATTACATCTGCCTTTAGGGAGCAGAAAAGGAACTCCTTGCCAAAGTAATTACCCTTTTTATAGACTTAGAACAAATGCTCACAGCCCATTCCTTTCTAAATGGCTGTTTTGCTAGGTTTCTGCCATCTTGTTTGACCTGCATGAGTCTCTGCACTGATTGTGGATCCTCCTTAGGATTATTTTTCTAACTCACAGAAAAATGGCTTCTTTGTGTAACAGATCAGCATTTGTAGGAAATGCCTTTTCCTTCCCCAACAGTAAACAGATGCCTTAAAACTGACACAGCCTTCTCTGGGATTACAGGCTCATAATCTGCTTTTCACAGGTAATGTCTCTTAGGTGTATAGATCTATCACCCAGCCAGGCAGCAAGAGGCGGGTCTTGCCATTTATTCAGCTGACGGTGGGAAACATTAGGGTCTTATGGTGCCAATAGAAAAATCACTACAAACATAATTACTAGTTATTAATTTGATTCAATAGTTGTATTTAATAGTTACATTCCATATTAATATTTGTGAATGTATACACATAGAGCAACACGGTATTCATTCAGTAACCATTTCTAAACTGAACTGAGCACTGTCAAAATTGCTGTTACCAGTTACTTCACTTATAAATATCTTGGTACTTCAATTTTTGCTGAATATTATTATATTAGAAGTCTAAAGATCTCCAAATGCTGAATATAATTTTTAAAGGTTTTAGTAAACCGATATTTTAAATAGTGAAGCTAAGAAATCTAGTAGAATTGCAAGTTTATTATAGATAGAATTTCAGTGGTCTGGTTTAGCTAAGAAAAAGGATTTTAAAATAAAGCCCCATTAGGCCTATTAGTGAACATTATGTTAGTAGTTTGGTCTTTGACCATAGCTCAGAAGTTGCTAGGTCTGGCCTCTCATTTCTTCTTTCCATGGTTACAAGGAAGACTTTGAACTCAGCTCCAGAATTTGCCTAAAGATTTACCAGTAAATGGACTGAAGGAAGACTTAAGACGCCATTTAGCCTATGATGTGGTGACTTTTAAGTTTTATTCAAGGATGGTGGTTATGCCATAAATAGCTGTGTGATTTTAGGTGAGTCACTGAGCACTTTCTTGGCTCAGGTTTCCTTATTGTGCAATGAGGCATCTGTGAATCTATGAGAGTCTAGAAAGGACGGAGTAATCTGTAGGCAGAAATAAGGGGTTACAGATCACATGAAAGATTTGGCACCATATAGAGAAAGTGGTGTGCATGACCTACTAGGTCCAGTGCACATCTGGGCATCTGATCTTGCCTGCCCCCATCAGAGAAGGGGAGGAGGAAAGAGTTGGTGAAAGCAATGGGAGAGAATGGGAGAAGAGAGGGAGTAAGGACGGAGGGGGAAAAAGAAAACAAATGAACAAGTGAATGAATGAATGAATGAATGAATGATTCAGGCAGGTCAGTGGGTAAAGGCAAGCCCGATGATGAGGATATGCTCCTTGGCAGAGACCACAGCTGACTGAGTCCCTGAAGCCTCTGTCCTCTCACGCCTCTGCTCTGCAGCCTCACAGCCCTTTGGCAGCTGGAGAAAGTGCCCAGTCTGAAGAAGTCTGGTCAGGGTGTCCAACAATGCCAGTTTCTCATAGTAGCTGTTTTTCTTGAAAACTTTTAATGACGATTATGATTTCAAAAATGTGTGTCTGAATTACAGCACTTTAGACAGAAAAGAACTCATAGCTGATTCAATTCCACCCTTCATTTTTATGGGTGAAGAAAACACAGGTCATATTTTATCGCAGCATCTTTGGAATCATGCTTAAAGCATCTGAGGACTTCATAAACACAAACATTCAGTAATAATGACACAATTTGTAGAGTGAAATAAAAGGTGGCCTGTTGATGTCCATGCTATTTCCCTGCTGCTTCTATATTCAATCTCCACAACTGGACTGCAGATGCATCAAGGACAGAGATTGTGATGAGCATCTTCTTACTTTTGCACCAAACACATTACGCATAAACCTGAGTATAACACCCCAGCCATGCAAGTCACACCCATGCACACACACAGGGAATTTAGTCACATTTTTAGATCTGGACATCAGATACCTGTTCTGAGGGAAGGAAAGACACCTCCTTCCTCTAGGCAAGAGAGATACAAAAGAATAAGAGTAATAATAATAAAAACAATGAGCAACCTATATTCCATCAACTCCCTCCCCGCCAAAGTGATGCTTTTTTTCTGAAGTGTAGCTGATTTACAATATTATATTAGTTTCCGGTGTACAGCATAGTGACTCAGTATTTTTACAGATTATACTCCATTAAAAGTTATTACAAGATAATGGCCATATTTCCCTGTGCTATCCAATATACCCTTGTTGCTTATCTATTTTTTATATATTAGTTTTATCTGTTAATCCCATACCCCTAATTTGTCCCTCCCCTCTTCCTTTTCCCCTCTGGTAACTACTAGTCTGTTTTCTATACCTGTGAGTCTTGTTTCTGTTTTGTATGCACATTCATTTGTATTATAAACAGCAGCTTTTAAAACCTAAGTCAGGTGAAATCACTGGTCTGCTGGAAACCTTCCAATGGCTCCCCCTCTCACTCACAGTCAAACCTAAATTCCAAACAACAGCCTTCAAGGCCCTTCAAGGCACGATCCGGCCTCCGTGACTTCTCTGCCCTCATTTCCCACCGCTCTCCCGGCCTCCTCAGCTTGGCCCCCTGATTCCTTCCTATTCTTGCACGTAAGAAGGCCCCACCCTGGGACCTTTGCAGTTGCTGTTGCCTCTACCTAGAACACCTTTCCCCAAAGCAGGCACACAGCTCACTTCCTCTCTTCTTTCAGTCTCTGCCCAAATGTAACAATTCTCTATAAACTAGCACAGCCTCACCCCTCACTCTCTATCCCTTTACCCTGCTTTATGCACCCTATCGTCCTTATCACAACCTGAACTGCAATATCTTTGTGTGTCTCCCCTCCCTCTACTGTAACCTCAATGAGAGCAAGGGTTGTTTCATTCCCTCCAGGATCCCCAGGACCCAGCACAGTGCCATTGAGTAGTCAATGCCAATAAGTCTATGTTGAATGAAAAAATGAATTTATTAAACATTTACTATGTGTCAGGTGCTTTTCTAAGTGCTTTACATGCTTTACCTCATTTAGTACTCACTTCACGAGTATTGTCCTTATCCTATAAATAAAGAATCTGAGGGTCAGAGAGCTCAAGTAATATGCCCAAGATGACACCACAAAATAAAGATACAGATTCATTCACAAATTCCCTCCTCCCTGAGCTCCCCATATATTTTAATAATCATAATGGCTCTTCCATTTATTGTGTACTGGGCACAGTGTGAAGTACTTTACATGTATTACTTCACTTGATCCTCACATGTAGTAGATCCCATAATTATTCCCATTTCACAGTTGAGAAAACCGAAGCACAGGGAAGTTAAGCAGCTTAACCAACATCCCACAGGTAGTAAATGCCAGAGTCAGGTTTGAACCCACGCAGTCTGACTACAGCTTTCACAAGCTTTATGACCTCACTCTTCATATACCCATTAGAATATGTCACATTCAGCCCACGTTAGGAAGTCTATACCTTTCTTATCTTTACTCAGCATATCTAAGGTGAAAATATCTGAAGTATTTTAACATTACTTCCACTTTTACTTCAAAAGAGTCATTACATGTTGTGAAGAATCCAAAAACTGAGTAAGACATAGTTTCTGACCTCCAAGAGCTCACAGTTTATGGAAAAGATAAACACAAGTGCATCTGAACCAAAGCAGAGTAGGGGACAAATTCCATAATACAGATCTAAATTTTTATACATATTATTATAAACCTGTATCTCCAGAGGGATGCCATGTCTGAGAATTATATAAATATGTCCGTTTTCTAATATGTGTGCTTGTGTGTATGTGTAAAATTAAAATATTAGATTGATACCAAAATTAATTTAGTCTTTGTTGATTCAAAAAGCACTAAGGAAATCTTGCAGTTTCTTGTCCTAAAACTGTAAAAGGTAGAAGAAAGACATTGACCTGAATTTGATGATCCCAAGAAAATGTGTCCTAGAAAATGTGTGTTCTCATGTGTATCTGAATATTGATAAAAGCTTCTCTGTCTTTATTTCCCCTGCAGAGTGAAAAAAAAAAAATTCCAATTATCTGAACTTTCAGATAGCTCAGAATTTGGAAAAGCAGAGGTTTGTTCTATAATATGCTTATGAGCACAATGCCTGGAATGCAGAATACTGAATAAATGTGTGTTATCTGTATTCATCTAGTTCTCGCTCCTCTGTTCAACTAAGTTTAGAATATCGCTCAACAGCCTCTTTTGAAATGGAGATCCTTAAAGCTAGATCTGAATGGCCTGATGAGCTAAATAAGAAAGAGGGGGGCTTCCCTGGTGGCGCAGTGGTTGAGAGTCCGCCTGCCGATGCAGGGGACATGGGTTCGTGCCCCGGTCCGGGAAGATCCCACATGCCGTGGAGCGGCTGGGCCCATGAGCCAGCACGTCCAGAGCCTGTGCTCTGCAACGGGAGAGGCCACAGCAGTGAGAGGCCCACGTACCACAAACAAACAAACAAAAAAAGAATATGACATTGAGTGAAGAAATTGAATTGCTGATTTGGTTTGTGTTGAGAGTTTAGCTAAAATTACTCCATGATATTGCTGCCTCAGCATCCATTTTGTTTGGCCAAGCAGCCTGCAGAGCCTTTAACTGATACTAGGCCCCTCTTGAAAGCACATGCCCTAGATTGCAGCCCACAGAATCACAAGCAAATATAAGTTCCTGTTATGACTTCTCAACAGCCCTGTGATCAAGTCTCCCCTGCCTTCTAGTTCTTTACCCTTTACCTGGCCCTTAGATAAGACTCCCTGGAGCTTACTAAAATCCCACTCTTCTGGGTTTAATTAAGTCATCTGATTTTAGCCCAGGAACTTCAAAACACTCCACCCACAGACCCTAATAAAGGCATGTGCCCCAGGTCCTGCTCTTGCTTTCTGGCTGCATTCTGCCTTGACCTCTCCAGGTGGCCCCTCCGGTGTGCCATGTACTTCCTCCAGAACCTGTAAGTAACACACTTCTCTGCTTCAACTCCTTTATGGTCTTCTATAGAACTGTGGCTCATATCTGGTACCCAGAGGCTTTATCTAACAAATGTTAATGTAACAAAGTCACAACAGTTGGTTACTGCAACATTTCAGTGACTTATAAATAGGTGGGAAGTAGTGAGACAAAAAGAGACAGACAGACAGAGGTTAGACTAAATTCTCAGTTCATTTTGAAAAGGACACAACAATTCAGCTGACATAGCAGCAGTCCCACAGAGCAGTAGATGAAACCTGTCTTGATGGCATGTCTTTGGTCCCCAAATTCCCTAATGAGTGTGCAGTCCATGTAAGGAATCTTGCTGGATCAGAGAGGCCTAATCTCTAGCCATGTCCTTTTTCTACTTTGGGTTCACATTACTACTTCAGAAATCTTATAGTTTACAGAAAAACCCGAACAAACTTTTTGGCCCACCCAATACAAACAGATGTACATCCACTGAAGGGAATTCTGGAATCTCCTAATTCTTGAACAAAACTCAGCATCAGTGAAGCCATATCCACATTCAGGGATAAGCAGAGCTAATGGCTAGGCATTCTTGACCTGCTTGTCTCTGCTTTTCCTTCCAGGGAAATTGAAAGCCTATTTTTCCAGATACGCTTTGACAGTTGGGGTCCCTTACAGTATATAATTAAGCGCTCAGTGTGTGGAAGGAAAGGTAAGTGCACATCTATATGAGGTGGACTAGAAGTGGTAGCTGGGTCTTAAAAGATGACTAAGATTTTAAAGGCAAAAATTTAAAACGTTAAGGGTTAGAGAATTACAGATGAAAGGGAACAGTTTGGGTAAAAGTATAGAGAGACATTCCCGATAAGTCACTTCACCTTCAGGTCACGTTGCACAGAAAGTGTGTCTAAGCAAAAGTTGATTCACAGAAATGGAAAGGATAGTACCTTGAACAGACACGGTTCTGTAAGGGGTGACATTGTAGTTGTAATGTCATTGGGTCCACTCAATTCAGTCACCTCTTCCTGAGAATAACTGGAGGGTATTCTCAAATGCAACAGAAGTATGAAATCAAAATCACTCTTTGCAAATGACTCATATGCAATGTTCTAAAAGTTAGCAAAATACATTTGGCAAATGGACTTTTGGAGCCCTTAAAAAAGAGAAGCTGAAGTGGTGTTTCTGTCATTGCCTGGAGACACTTCTTTTGTCAACCCAGTTCTCCAGTCTAAGTCCCCTGTCTGGATCTCCACCAGGTCTCCAATCTGGATCTGCCATTGGTGTCCATGTGATCCAGTCATTTGTCCTGACCTGGCATGCCAGCCAGGATGCCACTTTTCCACATGCTCTCCTTAAACAGGTATTTTACTTCAACTACTGAGAGTTCAACTATGGTGTTGCTATTGTGCTTGCTATTTTGGTTTCAGTCCCTAATTGCTATTGAAAAAAGCAGTGCCATGCTGGTACTGCAGGAGTTGTGAATTAAATTTCCATATCCTCTGTGCTACTGCAGTGGGAAAGGGTTTGAGTTTTTCTGCAACAGTAGGTGAGATAAAAAAATATTTTCTGGTCTGAGTTTACATATAAGACCTTCCCCATTATTAAAACTACTCTCTCTTATGGCAATATCAGGGTCCAGCAGAAAAACAAGTTTAAAAGTAAGGAGAACCTTCAAGACGGCAGAGGAGTAAGATGTGGAGATCACCTTCCTTCCCACAAATACATCAAAAATACATCTACATGTGGAACAACTACAGAACACCTACTGAACACTGGCAGAAGACCTCAGACCTCCCAAAAGGCAAGAAACTCCCCACGTACCTGGGTAGGGCAAAAGATTAAAGGAAAAACAGACAGAAGAATAGGGATGGGACCTGCACCTCTGGGAGGGAGCTGTGAAGGAGGAAAGGTTTCCACACACTAGGAAGCCCCTTCACTGGCAGAGACGGCGGGTGGGCAGGGGGGTGGGGGGAGCTTCGGAGCGACGGAGGAGAGCACAGCAACAGGGGTGCAGAGGGCAAAGCGGAGAGATTCCCACACAGAGAATCAGTGCTGACCAGCACTCACCAGCCCGAGAGGCTTGTCTGCTCACCTGACAGGGTGGGCGGGGGCTGGGAGCTTAGGCTCGGGCTTCGGAGGTCAGATCCCAGGGAGAGGACTGGGGTTGGCGGCATGAACACAGCCTGAAGGGGCAAATGCGCCACGGCTAGCCAGGAGGGAGTCTGGGAAAAAGTCTGGAGCTGCCGAAGAGATGAGAAATTTTTCTTGCCTCTTTGTTTCCTGGTGCGCAAGGAGAGGGGATTAACCGCGCCGCTTAAAGGAGTTCCAGAGACGGGTGCGAGCCATAGCTATCAGCGTGGACACCAGAGACAGGCATGAGATGCTAAGGCTGCTGCTGCCGCCACCAAGAAGCCTGTGCGTGAGCACAGGTCACTCTCCACACCTCCCCTCCCGGGAGACTGTGCAGCCCGCCGCTGCCAGGGTCCTGTGATCCAGGGACAACTTCCCCGGGAGAACGCATGGCGCACCGCTGGTGCCGTCACGCTGGCCTCTGCCACCGCAGGCTCGCCCCGCCTCCGTACCCCTCCCTCCCCCCAGTCTGAGTGAGCCAGAGATCCCAAATCAGCTGCTCCTTTAAACCCATCCTGTCTGAGCAAAGAACAGACGCCCTCAGGTGACGCATGCAGAGGCGGGTCCAAATCCAAAGCTGAACCCCAGGAGCCGTGGGAACAAAGAAGAGAAAGGGAAATCTCTCCCAGCAGCCTCAGAAGCAGCGGATTAAAGCTCCACAATCACTTTGATGTACCTGCATCTGTGGAATACCTGAAGAGACAACAAATAATCCCAAAATTGAGGCAGGGGACTTTGGGAGCAACTGTAGACTTGGGGTTTGCTTTCTGAATCTAATTTGTTTCTGGCTTTTTGTTTATTTTAGTTTAGTATTTAGAGCTTATTATCACTGGTATATTCGTCTATTGATTTGGTTGCTCTCTTCCTCTTTATTATTTATTTAATATATATATTTTTTCCTTTTTCTCTCTTTCTGTGTGTGTATATGTATACTTCTTTGTGTGATTTTGTCTGTATAGCTTTAATTTTACCATTTGTCCTGGAGTTCTGTCTGTCTGTTTTTTGTGTGTGTGTGTTTTGTATAGTTTTTAGCACTTGCTATCATTGGTGGATTTCTTTTTTGGTTTGGTTGTTCTCTTCTTTCTTTTTTTTTTAAATTGCTTTTTAATTTTTTTAACAATATTTTTTATTTTAATAACTTTATTTTATTTTTCTTGCTTCCTTCCTCCTTTCCTTCCTCCCTTCCTTCCTCCCCCACTCTCTTTCTTTCTTTCTTTCTTTCTTTCTTTTCCTCCCTTTTCTTCTGAGCCAAGTGGCTGACAGGGTCTTGGTACTCCGGTGGGCTATCGGGCCAGAGCCTTTGGGTGGGAGGGCCAAGTTCAGGACATTGGTCCACCAGAGAACACTGGCCCCCGTAATATCAAACGGCAAAAATCTCACACAGATCTACATCTCAACGTGAAGACTTAGCTCCACTCAACAACCAGCAAGCTACAGTGCTGGACACCCTATGCCAAACAAATAGCAAAACAAGAACACAACCCCACCCATTAGCAGAGAGGCTGTTTGAAATCATAATAAGTTCACAGACACCCCAACACACCACTGGGTGCAGTCCTGCCCACTAGAAAGATAAGATCCAGCCTCATCCAGCAGAACACAGGCACCAGTCCCCTCCACCAGGAAGCTACAAAACCCACAGAACCAACCTTACCCACTGGAGGCAGACACCAGAAACAACGGGAAGTACAAACCTGCAGCCTGAGAAACGGAGACCCCAAACGCAGTAAGCTAAGCAAAATGAAAAGACAGAGAAACACACAGCATATGAAGGAACAAGGTAAAAACCCACCAGACCAAACAAATGAAGAGGAAATAAGCAGCCTACCTGAAAAAGTATTCAGAGTAATGATAGTAAAGATGATCTAAAATCTTGGAAATAGAACGGAGAAAATACAAGAAACGTTTAACAAAGACATAGAAGAACTAAAGAGCAAAAAAAAAAAAAAAAAGATGAACAACACAATAAATGAAATTAAAAATTCTCTAGAAGGAATCGATAGCAGAATAACTGAGGCAGAAGAACGGATAAGTGACCCGGAAGATAAAATAGTGGAAATAACTACCACAGAACAGAATAAAGAAAAAAGAATGAAAAGAATTGAGGACATTTTCAGAGACCTCTGGGACAACACTAAACACACCAACATTCATATTATAGAGGTCCCAGAAGAAGAGAAAAAAAAAGGGACTAAGAAAATATTTGAAGAGATTATAGTTGAAAACTTCCCTACTATGGGAAAGGAAATAGCCAATCAAGTCCAAGAAGCACAGAGAGTCACATAAAGGATAAATCAAAGGAGAAATACGCCAAGACACATATTATTCAAACTATCAAACATTAAATACAAAGGAAAAATATTAAAAGCATCAAGGGAAAAGCAACAAATAACATACAAGGGAATCTCCATAAGGTTAACAGCTGATCTTTCAGCAGAAACTGCAAGCCAGAAGAGAGTGGCAGGACATATTTAAAGTGATGAAAGGGAAAAACCTACAACCAACATTACTCTACCCAGCAAGGATCACATTCAGATTCGACAGAGAAATTAAAACCTTTACAAACAAGAAATAGTTAAGAGAATTCAGCACCACCAAACCAGTTTTACAACAAATGCTAAAGAAACTTCTCTCTGGCAGGAAACACAAGAGCTACAATAACACACCCAAAACAATTAAGAAAATGGTAATAGGAACATACATATCAATAATTACCTTAAATGTAAATGGATTAAGTGCTCCAACCAAAAGACATAGACTAGCTGAATGGATACAAAAACAAGGCCAATACATACGCTGTCTACAAGAGACCCACTTCATACCTAGGGACACATACAGACTGAAAGTGAGGGGATGGAAAAAGATACTCCTTGCAAATGGAAATCAAAAGAAAGCTGGGATAGCAATTCTCATATTAGACAAAATAGAACTTAAAATAAACACTATTACAAGAGACAGAGAAGGACACTACATAATGATCAAGGGATCAGTCCAAGAAGAAGAAATAACAATTGTAAATATTGATGCACCCAACATAGGAGCACCTCAGTGCATAAGGCAAATGCTAACAGCCATAAAAGGGGAAATCAACAGTAACACAATCATAGTAGGGGACTTTAACACCCCCACTTTGACCAATGGACAGATCATCCAAAATGAAAATAAATGAGGAAACACAAGCTTTCACTGATTCATTAAACAAGATGGACTTAATTGATATTTATAGGACATTCCATCCAAAAACAACAGAATACACTTTCTTCTCAAGTGCTCATGGAACATTCTCCAGGATAGATCATATCTTGGGCCACAAATAAAGCCTTGGTAAATTTAAGAAAATTGAAGTCGTATCAAGTATCTTTTCTGACTACAACGCTATGACACTAGATATCAATTACAGGAAAAAAAACCGTAAAAAACACAAACACATGGAGGCTAAACAACACACTACTAAATAACCAAGAGATCACTGAAGAAATCAAAGAGGAAATCAAAAAACACCTAGAAACAAATGACAATGAAAACACGACAACCCAAAAACTATGGGATGCAGCAAAAGCAGTTCTAACAGGGAAGTTTATAGCAGTACAATTCTACCTCAAGAAACAAGAAACATCTCAAATAAACAACCTAACCTTACACCTAAAGCAATTAGAAGAACAAAAGAACCCCAGAGTTAGCAAAAGGAAAGAAATCATAAAGATGAGATCAGAAATGAATGAAAAAGAAGTGAAGGAAATGATAGCAAAGATCAATAAAACTAAAAGCTGTTCCTTTGAGAAGATAAACAAAATTGATAAACCATTAGCCAGACACATCATGAAAAAAAGGGAGAAGACAAATCAGTAGAAATAGAAATGAAAAGGAAAGTAACAACTGACACTGCAGAAATACAAAGGATCATGAGAGATTACTACAAGCAACTCTATGCCGATAAAATGGACAACCTGGAAGAAATGGAAAAATACTTAGAAAAAAACAACCTTCTGAGACTGAACCAGGTAGAAATAGAAAATATAGGTAGAAATAGAAAATATAAACAGACCAATCGCAAGCACTGAAATTGAAACTGTGATTAAACATCTTCCAAGAAACAAAAGTGCAGGACCAGATTGCTTCACAGGTGAATTCTATCAAATATTTAGAGAAGAGTTAACACCTATCCTTCTCAAACTCTTCCAAAATACAGCAGAGGGATGGTTTCACAGGCAAATTCTATCAAACATTTAGAAAAGAGTTAATACCTAACCTTCTCAAACTCTTCCAAAATAGAGCAGAGAGAGGAACACTCCCAAACTCATTCTACAAGGCCACCATCACCCTGATACCAAAACCAGACAAAGATGTCACAAAAAAAGAAAACTACAGGCCAATATCACTGATGAACATAGATTCAAAAATCATCAACAAAATACTAGCAAACAGAATCCAACAGCACATTAAAGGGATCATACAACATGATCAAGTGGGGTTTATCCCAGGAATGCAAGGATTTTTCAATATACACAAATCAATCAATGTGGTACACCAGATTAACAAATTTAAGGATTAAAAACCATATGATCATCTCGATAGATGCAGAAAAAGCTTCTGACAAAATTCAACACCCATTTATAATAAAAACACTCCAGAAAGTAGGCATAGAGGAAACTTATGTCCACATAATAAAGGCCATGTATGACAAACCCACAACCAGCATTGTTCTCAATGGTGAAAAACTGAAACCATTTCCACTAAGATCAGGAAAAGACAAGCTTACCCACTCTCACCACTATTATTCAACATAGTTTTGGAAGTTTTAGCTACAGCAAGCTGAGAAGAAAAAGAAATGAAAGGAATCCAAACTGGAAAATAAGAAGCAAAACTGTCACTGTTTGCAGATGACATGATACTATACATAAAGACTCCTAAAGATGCTACCAGAAAACTCCTAGAGCTAATCAACGATTTTGGTAAAGTAGCAGGATACAAAATTAATGCACAGAAATCTCTTGCATTCCTATACACTAATGATGAAAAATCTGAAAGAGAAGTTAAGGAAACACTCCCATTTACCATTGCATCAAAAAGAATAAAATACCTAGGAATAAACCTTCCTAAGGAGACAAAAGACTTGTATGCAGAAAACTATAAGGCACTGGTGAAAGAAATTAAAGAAGATACAAAAAGTTGGAGGGAGAGATATACCATGTTCCTGGATTGGAAGAATCAATATTGTGAAAATGACTATACTACCCAAAGCAATCTACAGATTCAATGCAATCCCTATCAAACTATCAATGGCATTTTTCACAGAACTAGAACAAAAAAATTGACAATCTGTATGAAAACACAAAAGACCCCGAATAGCCAAAGCAATCTTGAGAAAGAAACACAGAGCTGGAGGAATCAGGCTCCTGGACTTCAGATTATATTACAAAGCTACAGTAATCAAATCAGTATGGTATTGGCACAAAAACAGAAATATAGACCAATGCAACTAGATAGAAACCCAGAGAGAAACCCACTCACATATGGTCACCTTATCTTTTAAAAAGGAGGCAAGAATATACAATGGAGAAAAGACAGCCTCTTCAATAAGTGGTGCTGGGAAAACTGGACAGCTACATGTAAAAAAAATGAAATTAGAACACTCCCTAACACTATACACAAAAATAAACTCAAAATGGATTAAAGACCTAAATGTAATGCCAGACACTATAAAACTCTTAGAGGAAAACATAGGCAGAACACTCTATGATATAAATCACAGCAAGATCCTTTTTGACCCACTTCCTAGAGAAATGGAAATAAAAACAAAAATAAACAAATGGGACCTAATGAAACTTAAAAGCTTTTGCACAGCAAAGGAAACTATAAACAAAACAAAAAGACAACTCTCAGAATGGGAGAAAATATTTGCAAACGAAGCAACTGACAAAGGATTAAATTCCAAAATATACAAGCAGCTCATGCAGCTCAATTTCAAAATAACAAACAACCCAATCAAAACATGGGCAGAAGACCTAAATAGACATTTCTCTAAAGAAGATTTACAGACTGCCAACAAACACATGATAGGGTGCTCAAATAACAAATCATTAGAGAAATGCAAATCAAAACTACAATGAGATATAACCTCACACCGTTCAGAATGGCCATCATCAAAAAATCTACAAACTAAATGCTGGAGAGGTTGTGCAGAAAAGGGAACACTCTTGCACTATTTGTGGGAATGTAAGTTGTTACAGCCGCTATGGAGAAAAGTATGGAGGTTCCTTAAAAAACTAAAAATAGAACTACCATATGACCCAGCAATCCCACTACTGGGCATATACCCTGAGAAAACCATAATTCAAAAAGAGTCATGTACTGCAATGTTCATTGCAGCACTATTTACAATAGTCAGGACATGGAAGCAACCTAAATGTCCATCTACAGATGAATGGATAAAGAAGATGTGGTACATATATACAATGGAATATTACTCAGCCATAAAGAGAAATGAAATTGAGTTATTTGTAGTGAGGTGGATGGACCTAGAGTCTGTCATACAGAGTAAAGTAAGTCAGAAAGAGAAAAACAAATACTGTATGCTAACACATATATATGGAATCTCAAAAAAGAAGAAAACAATGATTCTGAAGAACCTAGGGGCAGGATAGGAATAAAGATGTAGATGTAGAGAATGGACTGGAGGACACTGGGAGGGGGAAGTGTAAGCTGGGATGAAGTGAGAGAGCAGCATGGGCTTACATATACTACCAAAAGTAAAACAGATAGCTAGTGGGAAGCAGCCGCACAGCATAGGGAGATCAGCTCGGTGCTTTGTGTCCACCTAGAGGAGTGGGATAGGGAGGGTGAGAGGGAGACACAAGAGGGAGGAGATATGTGGATATATGTATACATATAGCTGATTCACTTTGTTATGAAGCAGAAACTAACACACCATTGTAAAGCAATTATACTCCAATAAAGATGTTAAAAATAAATAAAATAATAAATAAAATAATTTTTTAAAAAAGATAAAAAATAAAACAAAAGTAAGGAGAAAAAAACTAAGTTCTGGTTGAACTCTAACAGTGTGACCATAAGAACATTATTAACCTCTCTGATATTCCAGTCATTATTAATCTAAAAATGGAAAAGATCTAATAATGTATATCTCAGAGCTGTGAAGATTAAACGAGGTACGTACATCAATGTACCTAGTGTCCAGCTTAAAGAAGACATGAGATTATTCCTCCCTTTCTCCTCTCACTAAACCTGCCCTCATAGCAAAGGAACCCCACCTCCCAGTGCAGCAGTCAGCAGGCTAAACAACAGCAGGCTTTGCTAGTTATATTCCTCTTTGCTAGTAAAAGAGAGACTTACCTGTAACCCTGCTGGCTGAAATGATAAAAAGAAAACCACCAACAAACTCCCAGAAAATTCCAACCTAAATTCAATAGTACTTTAAAATTTTATCTATTTATTTTTGACAGATTGTATATCAGGGTGTGCACCATGATATTTTGATACATTGTGAAACGATTACCACACTCTAACTAGTTAACATATTCATCACTAGCCATGGTTACCAGTTTTTTGAGTTTGGTGAGAACACTTGAGATCTACTCTCTAAGCAAATTTCAGGTATATGATACATTATTATTAACTATAGTCACCATGCTGTACATTAGGTCTCCAAAAGTTTATAAATCTTATAACTGAAAGTTTGTACCCTTTGATCAGTATCTCCCCTTTCCTTCACTCCTGGACCTGTAGTAACTGTCATTCTACTCTCTGTTACTATGAATTTCACGTTTTGTTTTTTTTTTTTAGATTCCACATATAAGTGAGATCATGCAATATTTGTATTTCTGTGTCTAACTTATCTTACTTAGCAAAATTTCCTCTAGATTCATCCATGTTGTCATAAGTGGCAGGATTTCCTCCTTTTTTAAGACTAAATAATAATCCATTGTGTGTGTGTATATATATATATACACATATATTTATTATATATGTATATAATATGATGTATATAAAATGTGATACATATCATATTTTCTTTATCCATTAATCTGTTGACAGACACATAGGTTGCTTCCATATCTTGGCTACTGTGAATAATGCTGCTGTGAACATAGGAATGCAGATATCTCTTTGATATACTGACCTTATTTCCTTTGGATATAAAGCAATAAGTGGGATTGCTAGATCATATGGTAGTTCTATTTTTAATTTTTTGAGGAAACTCCATACTATTTTTCATAACGGCTATACCAATTTACATTCCCACAAACAGTTCACAAGTGTTTTCTTTTCTCCAATTCCTCACCAACACTTATCTCTTGTCCTTTTGATAATAGTGATTTTAACAGATGATATCTCCCTCTCTTCTTCTGGGACTCCAATAATTCATAGATTTCTTTTTCTTGATGGTGCCCTATAATTCACATATGCTTTCTTCACACTTTTTCATTTTTATTTTTCTTTTTGCTCCTCTGACTGGATTATTTCAAATGATCTGTCTTTACGTTCACTGATTCCTCTTCTGCTTGGTTGAGTCTGCTAACAAAGATCTCTATTGAATCCTTCAGTTCAGTCATTATTTTTCAGCTCTAGGATTTCTATGGGTTTTCTTTAATGGTTTCTATTTCTTTGTTGAAATTTTCATTTTGTGTATGCTTTGCTTTCCTAATCTAGTTTGTCTATCTGTGTTTTCTTGTAATTCACTGAATTTCTTTAAAAGGATTATTCTGAATTCATTATCAGACTGTTCATAGATCTCCATTTCCTTAGGGTCAGTCATTGGATATATTCGGTTTTTTTGGTGGTGTCACGTTTACCTGATTCTTGGTGATCCTTATATACTTATGTTGTCATCTGTGCATTTGAGGAAGTGGTCTCCTCCTGCCTTTCTCAGCAGTTGGGCAGGGCTGCTGACTTGCTCCCTTGGGCTGTAGGATGTGCTCCACTGCTGCCCACTGTCTGGCCAGGCTTCCTCATTTGGCAGGGCTGGAGGCTATGCTCAGCTGGTGGGCTGGGTTGATGACTTGCCTTCCTATCCAGGCAGGGCTCTAGGATGGACTCCATGGCCTGGTCACGCCGCTGGCTGGAGACCCAAATCAGGCAGAACTGCCAACTGAGCTCTGCAACTAGACGGGGCCAGCAGTTTGGCTCTGAAGTTGTGCGGAGCCACTGATGCGGATCTCTACTCAGGTGCCTCTGCTAACAGAAACACAGTCTACCAAGAGCTATTCATGAGAATCCTTGATTTTTTCCAATACTGTTTCTTACCCTCCCTGTACAAGGGTGCCTGGTGGGTACTAATCTACCATGCCCACATCTTGGGACACACACTGAAAAATGAAGTTTATTTCTCTGACTCTGGTAACAAATAGCTAAAGTGCATTCAAGCTGGTATTAACTTACATTGTAGCCCTTTCTCATAAATATGACAAAGTTGTGGCCGAATTTCTCACTGAAAAAAGTCATCATTTTTTCCCTAATATTGATTATTTAATTCCCAACAGAAAAAAGGTATAAAGCATAAGGCCCCAGCAAAATTATCAAGCCTTGAAACTATCATCTCCAGAATCCTATTCAAGCCCAAAGCATCACTTCTTTCCATATCCCAAGAAAAAAATCTAGATAGTGTAGGATTGAAGGTCTCAGACAGGCCTGCGTTTGAAAATAGCTCTGAATGGTTGAATGCATGGCCTCTGAAGTCAGGCTGCCTAGTTAAATCCGCTCTCAGATAATTACAGTTCTGGGATGATAGGGAAGATATTTAAAGTCTCCACCCCTCGGTTCTTCTGAATACATGGATAAATGAGGATAATAATGGGGTTGTCCTGAAGATTAAATGAGATTGCTCACATGGAATCATTAGGAAAATGACTGAAATAGTACAATGTTTATCTTACAAAGCTTGATTATTTACTCACAACTTTAAAAAATGAAACAGAACTGTAGATGTAACTAGGCAGGTTTTTTCCCCCAGCATTTTGAATATATCATCCTACTCACTCTCCTGACCTGCAAGGTTTCTGCTGAGAAGTCCCCTGATAACCTTATGGAGGTTCCATTGTATGCGATGAACTTCTTTTCTCCAGCTGCTTTCAAGATTCTCTCTTTCTCTTTGATTGTTGATAGTTTTGGTTGGGGAACTAGATCCTGCATGCATACCACAACTAAAGATTCCCACATGCCACAGCAAAGATCCCGCCAGCCACAACTAAGACCCGTCACAGCCAAAATAAATGAAATAAATAAATATTTTTTAAAAATATATCTCAATAAAGTCTTTTTTGGGTTGACACTGATTGGGGAGCTTTAACCTTCATGTACCTGGATGTCCATATCTCTCCCCAGATTTAGGAAATTCTCAGCCATCATTTCTTTAAATAGCTTTCTGCCCTTTTCTCTCTCTTCTTCTTCTGGGACTCCTGTAATGCAAATGTGGTCTCACTTGATGGTGTCCCCTAAGTCTCATAGGCTTTCTTCATCCCTTTTCATTCTTTTTTCTTTTTTCTCTTCTGATTGGATAATTTCAGGCAATATGTCCTAGAGTTCATTGAATCTGTCTTCTGCCTGATCAGTTCTATAGTTGAAGCTCTCCACTCCCTTTTTTTTTTTTTTTTTAAGTTCAGTCTTTGTATTCTTCAGTGCCACACTTTCTGTTTGGTTCTTTTTTGTTTTCTATCTCTTAGTTGAACTCTTCGCTTAGTTCTTGTGTTGTTTTCTTGATTTTGTTAAATTTTTTATCTGTGTTTTCTCGTAGCTCCCTGAGCTTCTTTTGAATTGTTCTAAATTCTTTGTCAGGTAACTTGTGGATCTTCATTTCTTTGGGGTCAGTTACTAGTTTGTTGTGTTCCTTTGGTGGTGTTATATTTCCTTGATTCTTCATGACTCAACAGCCTACCATAGGTGTCTGTGCATTTGCAGAGGCAGTCACCTCTTCCAGACGTTATGGACTGATTTCAGTAAGGAAAGAACTTTACTTGCAGGGTAAAGGGTAGGGACATGCTGGAGTGTGTACTGGCCCCAGGATTAGTGGTAAGGGGTGCCAAGCATGGGGGCATGTGGTGGTGCCAGGTCCATGGAGGGGCATGGTATCTTGTCAGCTCAGGCAGCTGTTGTCCATGACACTGTAATCTTTGGCATGCTCCTTGGTGGCAAGAACTATGGGGAGTCCACAGTGGCTACAAAGGCTGTTGGAGTCTTTGGTGGCACCTCTAGGTGCAGCGGCAGACCAGGGCAATTGACAGTGGTGGCTAAAGCCAGAGGCATGCACGTTTGCCTGCAAGGGCTGGTTGTCTGTGTATTGACACATGTGCAGTGGCAAAGGCCAGGGTCTCAATAATACTTTTCACTCCTGGTTTGATCAACTTATCCCCACCTAGACTCTACCAAATCAATCATCATTGTGGGAAGTAATCACAGCCGGAGAGGAAGTCTGACATGGGTTGCATTCTCAGGACAGAGTTTATCTCACTGCCCATGTCTATTATACACCCACAGGGCACATTTACATAACACAGTCCTTTCACAAGCCCTTCAGAAGAAAACAAGTATCTCTTTCCACACTTACTTATTTGTTATCTCCTGGGCTCATGGCATGGTATTAACACTGCTCTGCTCCTTATTCATCAAACCCAGAATAATTGTTGCCTTTGTCTTCCAAGAAATACTTCATGGCATTAACCCCTGCTATGCTGAAGAACTTTCATTTTCATTGCTGCCTATGGAAATAAACTTTCCCTTTTCTCATTGGCTAGGGTCAGCACACAGAGGTGAGGAAAACAGTGAGAAGCACGGGAAAAGACATGATGGGGTTGAAGAACAGTAGCAGATGGTTTATGACTTACCTTTCCTCTCCTTCTATTTTATTTTATTTATTTATTTGTTTTTAAATTTTATTTATTTTTTTTGTGGTACGCGGGCCTCTCACTGTTGTGGCCTCTCCCTTTGCGGAGCACAGCCTCCGGATGCGCAGGCTCAGTGGCCATGGCTCACAGGCCCAGCCGCTCCGCGGCATGTGGGATCTTCCCAGACCAGGGCACGAACCCGCGTCCCCTGCATCGGCAGGGGGACTCTCAACCACTGCGCCACCAGGGAAGCCCCATCCTCTCCTTCTATTTTATCTTTCAAACTCAAACTATTTTAGGAAATATCTTTCAAAGCTTAAGAGTTTCTGGGGACGTTTACAACCTACCATAGTTCCTTGACAATCAAAAGGGCACTTTTCTTCTGAACTATGAAGACAAATTCATAGGAGGAGACATTTTTAGCAACATAATCTCCATACCCCCAGAAATAAAATGAGAATGTATACTTCTCAGTAGTGATTTTGACAATGTTATTTATTACTCTATAGTTGAAGAAAAAGAAGCATATGTTGCACAAACACCTTTCAGACCCATGGATGTGAATTTAAGAAGTTGTTTGTGAAAAACATCCCATTTCTATACTTAAATGCCTGCAAAACAACTGCCACCACTGCACAGTGTGCAATTCTTGGTGGCATTTGGTAGACTGACAACAAAAGAAATTGGTACTGGATGTACTACTGATGTCATAGAAATAATTATACTACTGAACAGTTGCTGAAATCTATTTTTAACATAAATCTCAATAACAGACATATAAAAATGAAAGATTTTGTAAACCTGTTATGAGATGAAAAAGACTGTAGTTTAGAGAATTAAAATAAGCTAGGAATATTCTTACTAAAATTGATCTCTTAAAGGTCAAGAATGAGCACTCTCTAAATCCTGTTGCCTGTTATCCGTCCTCGTCTTCCTTAACTTCTCTTCACCCCTCCTCTTTCTTGTAATTCTCTGCCCCCTTCTCTTCTAAAATGTCACATTCTCCTGGTTCTCTTTCTGTTTCTCTGAGTGAGCTCCTACCCTTCTCCTACCACCCATGAACAAGTTGAGATAAACTGTTAAGAAAGTGAGCTTGGAGTCACACTTAGGGTTGAATTCCAACCTGATCATTCTTTGAGTAATCTTGGGAAATAACTGAATATCTGTACGTCTCAGTGTTCTTATCTAATCAAGATTATAAGTATACTACTACCATGTAAGTTCCCATAAGGACTACCCCTTTGTACAACTTCAGAGGGCACCATTTCATTCCATGTAAGTGCCTCCCTACTCACCAGAGTTTGTATAATGTAGCAAGCATCCTGGTCCCTCACTTGTTTAGGATCTATGAGGGCAAACACTATGTTTTGTTCACCAAGTGCCTAGAACACTCCCTGGAGCATAATAAACACCTAATAGATATGTACTGAACATCAGCTCTATCATCATCAGTTACTCATGTTCTTTTTACCTTTCTGTGCTACCATCCTGGAGCATAGCTTCTATACTCAATATCATATCATGGTTCAAGATGGCTGCTGGAGTGCCAGCCATTGCATCTATACTCCAAGCAGCAGAAAGGAGAAAGGGCAAAAAAGTGTACTTCCCAGATAATCAATTCTCCTTAATGATCCTTCCCAGAAGTCCCACAAAATGTTTCCATTCACAACTCTTTGTCCTGAACTTAGATATGGGACCCCACCTAACTGGAAGGGATTGGGAAATATAATTTTTGGCCGGGTATATTGCTGCCTCGTATAGAATCATGGTTCTGTATTTTAAAAAGAAAGGGAGAATGTACATTGGGCAGGCAACTAGCAGTCTCTGCCACAAAAGCACTTGGCACAGCTCAGAGACCACCCTTCTAGGACTCTCCTCTGTGAGGCCCAGGCCCAATGCTCTGCTTTCATGACCTCGGCACTGGAGAGGGCACGTCTCTATAAAGAACTTGTCACATTTTTGGAAAAATAAATGTCTGAGTTTTTTCTTGTTTTTTTTTTTTCTTTTTTTTTTAAGCTGAGAAGCCTTCTCCTCCATATTTTTTTGGTTTTTTTTTTGCAGTATGCGGGCCTCTCACTGCTGTGGCCTCTCCCGTTGCGGAGCACAGGCTCTGGACGCGCAGGCCCAGCGGCCATGGCTCACGGGCTCAGCTGCCCCGCGGCATGTGGGATCCTCCCGGGTCGGGGCACGAACCCGCGTCCCCTGCATCGGCAGGCAGACTCTCAAGCACTGCGCCACCAGGGAAGCCCTTTTCTTGTTTTTTATTTTGTTTTGTGTTTGGCTCTGACAATCATTTTCCTATGACTTTCACCAATTTGCACTAGTTCTGCTCCATGAAAAAAAGAATTTACTTTTTTCTTCAATATAACCATGGATGGTTTATTGAGTGGTTGGATAATAACCCTTCAAATTTTTTGTTTTTTTTTGCGGTACGCAGGCCTCTCACTGTTGTGGCCTCTCCCGTTGAGGAGCACAGGCTCCGGACGCGCAGGCTCAGCGGCCATGGCTCACGGACCCAGCCGCTCCACGGCATGTGGGATCTTCCCAGACCGGGGCACGAACCCGCGTCCCCTGCATCGGCAGGCGGACTCTCAACCACTGAGCCACCAGGGAAGCCCCCCTTCAAATTTTTTAAGAAAGCCATTATGTGATAATGAAATCTTGCCTTCTTCAAACTAAATATCTTCAGTTCTTTAAACATTTCTCCGTAAGATCCTACACTATTATTCTTACTCTACATCAGGTTGTCACTGGCCTTTATAAAACATGGCTCCCAGAACAGTGTAGGATATTCCAGATCTGGGCCAGCCCGTGAACTTGGGGAACTAACTGTTTCTGTTCTTCCCAACACCCGAAATTGAAATAGCTTCTCTGTCAACTGCACTATAATATTGGCTCATTTGGAGCTTGGGTCGACTAAACTTTCAGGTATTTTTCACATGAACCTCTATTAAGATAAGTTCTCCCATTTATACGTTATAATATTTTTAACCTAAATAAATTTACATTTGACCTTGTTGTACTTTCTCTTTAGTGTATTTGTTGAGATCCTTTAGAATTTTGACTCTGCCGTCCATGTATTCTCTATCTCTACCCATCCTTCCCCCCCCAGCTTCATATCCCCTAGAGATCTGAGCAGCTTGCCTTCTAAATCTTTACCTAGGTCAAACCACTTAGCAGAGCATTGTTACAGGGGTAGATGGTAAGAAACCCCCTATCTGGTTAAAACTAATCCATTGTCATGTGAGGCAGTTTCTTTCAGTCATGTTCCAGGGCCTGGGTGAATTTCACAGTAAAATATAGATAGGGTAAAGAATGGACTTTGCTAGAAATAGGAGGAAACATACAAAATGAGGATCAGCAAGAAAAAGAAAGTATAAGTCTTTCTTCCTCCCATTGTTCTTATGAGAGGGGGGTGGGGTCAGGGCATTTCGGATGACCTCACACCATGTGGTTTTGTGCTCCAGGGCAGGGGCCTGGCCCCAAACTGCTTTCCCTTCTTTCAGGGCAAGTCTGAAAATAACCTCATTGGTCACCTGGCAGTCTGGATTTGGGTGCCCCCAGTTCTTAGGAGCTCCCTGCAGAAGCAGGCAGCCAGCACCTGCAGACCTCAGACCCGTGGGATGCTGCAGCCCCATCTCCTCATGGGGGGATGCCAGGAGCACTTCCCACTGGAGAAAAGGTGCCCCCAATCCCAGCTGGATTGTTGTCCAAAGTAGAGGGAATTCCCAAGGTCATTCTTGCCCAATTCTGCCATTTGCATCACACCCTTTAATTAAAGATTCTTTGGATTTAGCCTGTTATTCAGCTGCAAATTCACCAAACAATATTGACATCCAACCCTAATTAATCATCTTGCCTATAAAGAAATCAGTGAAAACCTTGGTAAATATGTAGCCCTCATCAAAGACTGGCAGCATGAGTTACACAGGCACACATTCAATCTACCCCATTCCCAGAAGAGAAGCTCTTTGAAGACAGACTGTGCATTACTCTGTCACCCCCAGTGTTTCACTTCTGCCCTGAACAGAGTGACAGCAGCCACACTCACTGATGGTACGGACCTAGGCACTGTGCTACTTGAATCCATTACTTCATTGACACTTCATAACTCTTCCAGGGTACCCAGGGATAATACCCATTGTACAGGTGAAGAAACCGAGGCTCAGAGAAGTTAAGTGTTATGCACATAGTATGCAGATGGGAGCTAATGGGGCTGGATTTGAGCTAAGACTGACATGCCCAAAGCCTTTTTTTTTCTGCTGTATTAACTGCCTATTACAGTGCAGGCTCCCAAAATATCAATGAAAAATCAAGTCTGCTCATCTTTACATTTCCAGGCAGGATTGTGCACAACAATTCCTGATACATGAAGATTTATGTTATTATAATAGGGTCAGGTCACCATAGTCCTCCTGGGATTAAGAGCCAATCCTGAACCCAGAGCAAACCTAACAAGTCTGGACTCAGTCTGCTACCAGCTTATCACATGAGCTGGGCTCCGAGGGCACACACTCCCTTTAAACCGGTCTCTAGGAATCCATTAGCCCTACCACCCCACCTGTCTCCCCTGGATTAGATCTTGGGTTGAGACCAAAGCTTTTTCAGTTACTCTCCAGTAACAGTAGGTTTCAGGTAATAATATGCTCAGTCCAGTCTAATATCAAAACTCCACACTCTCATTCAATTTAAAGTTTCTTTCCCCCTCCCAGCCACCCAGGACACTCTGGGAGTTGGACTTTTTTCTCTCTCTCTACCTCATTCATGAGCTGAGTTGTAGGGCCCCTCCAAAGTGATTAAGGGGGTTGGAAGGGAGCTGAGGAACAGAAAGACCCTCTGGGTGTAGCCGGGGACTTTTAGGGGTTCCTCCAAGAGCCCCCTTCCTGGAGACCACAATCCCCTGGTGCCGGTGGTCCTCCGGCTGACTGTTTACAAGCTCTTTGCCCCCATCAGCAGCCCAGGTTCTGTTTCCAACAAAGTATCTCCAGCCCTTTCCCGCTGTAGGTGCCTCATCCTGGCAGAATGTCTTCTTGGAAAAAGTTCTTTTCAGGTGACTCACGGCTGGCTGTTCAGACTTCAGAGAACCCCTGTCAGACTCTCCAAGGGACTTTTCTCTAGGTGGATCCTTTCTCTTTGGTTTAAGGTGAAGGGAAAGCCCTCCCTCCTCAGCCCCCGTGGGTGGGACAGGTGGTGGCACATGGCATACTGGCAGCTCTCTACTGGTCTCTGGAACCACCCAGTGAATTTGTGGCCTTTTCTCATGGACCTGCTTGGTGGCTGATGAGCAAAGGGCCACAGCTGGTTTCACAGTCGCTGCGTTTGTATGTTGCACCTTTTTTTTTTTTTTTTTGCGGCATGCGGGCCTCTCACTGTTGTGGCCTCTCCCGTTGCGGAGCACAGGCTCCGGACGCGCAGGCCTAGCGGCCATGGCTCACGGGCTTAGCTGCTCCGCGGCATGTGGGATCTTCCCGGACCAGGGCACGAACCCGTGTCTCCTGCATCGGCAGGCGGATTCTCAACCACTGCGCCACCAGGGAAGCCCTATGTTGCACCTTTTATTCTTAGCTTCCGGTGCTTCTGCTAAAGCTTTAAGACCAGAGGAAAAGTTGTGTTTAACACCCTCTTACACAAGTATGACACAGAAGAGATCTTAGTAAAAATGAGCAACTCAAAGGTACAGAAGGGAGGGAAATAAAGTGATCCATGAGGGTGAAAGAAAGGCACTAATAACGACTTTGCTTATTGGGCACCTATCTTGTACCAGGCGTTATACTAGATTCTCTGCACACGCTACATCATTTAATCTTCATATCAACACTATGGAGTACGTATCACCCCTGCCTGCACCCAGCACCCTCCTGCAATTTTACAAATGAGAAAACTGAAGTTAATACCTTTCTCAAGAACACAAGGTGACTTATCTGATTCCCAAACTCACACATTTAACCCCCCTACCACACAGCCTTCACAAAAGCAGGGAGGAGGACAAGTCTATGAGAACCATTAAAAAAAAACGCCAGTCAGTTGTCTCTAAGCCCAGAAAGAAAGAATTCAGGTTCACACTGTCTTTGAGAATGTTATTGGGGACCCCACTGACTCATGCTGCCGATTCAGTAACAGAGAGATTTGCCATCCTAGGAAACCATTGTGTCAGAACTAAACTCTCCTGCCCACCGTTTCAAGTCTCTACCAGTCATGACATTAGCCTTTCCCAGTTGCCCGACAGGGACCTTCCACTCTACCCAGACAATTGTTTTCTTGGCCCTAGAATGCCAAACTTGCTTTCTTCTCAATGCAGAACTTTAGTGCGTGATATACTTCCAGCCTAAAAAATTCATCCAATTCTTCAATCTATATTTGTCATTTTATTTCAAGAGCCATCTAAGAACGCAAACCGTAAATTGGCTTGGCATATTCATCCTCAGCTCGTCCTCATTCATTTATACTTTACTCATTTTTCCCGAGGACCAAGAATGCAGGGAGAAAAATTTATAGACTTGCAATTGGCTTCTTCTACCACTAGATGGGGATGTAATGATGGTAAGATGAAATGCTGACTCAGTTTCCTAAGAGAAACCAGAAAACTGGTAAATTAGAGGCTGAACTTAGAGGCTGAAGCTTATAAATTGGTCAAGTACAATAAGTCTGTAATATATATTTTCTAATTAATTTATTAATTTATTTATACTATATATATGCAGAACTAAATGAGTGAATAAGTGAAATGCAAGTTTGCAAGAAGCTGGGACTGCCTCCGTTAGGTTTGTATTATATGATCTCGTGTGAAGAATCACAGCATGTCGGAGCGATCATGTGCTCCATCATTTTCCTCCTAAAGAAACCAGAACCCAAGAAGGTAAAGCAACTTATCAGAGGGTCAAAACAAAATTATTTATGTCATTTTGAAGTTGCTTTATACCGTTTCATGATACCTCTGATTTATTTTTCTATTAAGACTATAGGTAACAGTGAGAAAATTTAAGAAGTAAAATCTTCTAACTCATTGGAATCTCCCACGTCACTACAAAGTACATAGGAATAGCAATATCACCAGCCACGGCAATCATTTTTGAGCACCTAATATGTGTTAAACATTTTAGGCGATGCTTTACATACCTAAACTCGTTTGCCTTTGCTGCCCTGGGCTGCACCATTTCCGGCTATGGCCACAGAAAGCAGCAGAGCAGCACTGCTCTGAGGACCCAGCCGAGCCTTGTAAATTTTCTGGACTTAGTTGTTTGTTATGGAAACAGCCTGGGATGGCATCGAGCCTTTCCATCAAATGTTCATTCAGTACCAACTATGTCCCAGGCTGCAGATACTAATAAACACTGTGCTTGCCCTCTGAGGGCCCCATCCAGTGGAGGAGACAAACAGGGCTTGGTGGCAGTGAGCCGAGGGGACTCAGGGGGAGGAGTAAGTTCTGAGGAGCTGCGACTGAGGGGGTGACCCAGCCTGCAGCTCAGAGGACGCTCAGCGCCGTGTCTGCCCTCACCAGCTCCCTGTCACCCCTTTGCTGGATCCAGTGGGATCCCAGAGATCACCTCTGTTGATTGTTTAATTTTTAATTAAGTTAAACGCGAGGTGGTGGCCTGAGAAGGAATCTCAGAAGTGTCTTGCCCCGCCCTTTCTCACAGGCACGCCGAGCAGGTGTCCACACAACCAGCAGGGGGCGCTGGGCCTAAACTGGCTTTTTTCAAGGGACACGTGGTAAGAAAATCCTTGAAGCTGGAACCTTGTGATTATAAATCACTGGGCTTTAAGGCTCCTGTCCATAACTTGCTTTGGGACATTTAAATTAAGCAGTCTTTGCAGAGATCGGAATCCAGAATGGGATGAGGGAAATCTAGTTCTCACTTCATTTGGGGTCAGGCCTGTGGGACACCTCAGACAGCCTGTGTTCTGGGGCACAGTCGCCTCCCCCCTTGGTTAATGGCGGCTGTCACTGACCAGCGTCTGTCGGTACTAAGCACTCTGCATGCCTGTCATCTCTTCCAACCCCCTCAGCCTCCATCTCGGGCATCCTGAGGAGAGCAGTCCTCTCAGAGCCACGAGGATACCTCGTGATGGCCCCACTCCTAGCAGGGGCTGGACGGGCAGCGTTCACAGCCTCACTCCTGTAACTACCGCAGGCTCAGAGCATATTCTTTTTGGTCACCAGCTTGTAGTACCGTCAGGAGGAGAGATGCTACCCCCATCCCAGAGTGGCCAAAGGATCTGAGCTCTGAGAGGAAATCCAGGTCTCTCTTCAGCCCCTCCACCAAAGGCCACTTCAGACAAGAGCATCTTATCAGGACCGCTGCCTTAACCACTAGCCATGGTGCAGGGACCCAAGAGCCTCCCTCACAACAGCTGACACTAACATGAGAATGGGCCATTCAGCAAACTTCTCAGCACCCACTCCTCCAGACTCTGGGCTGGGTGATGGGATGTAGAGATGAAATGGGCCTAGTCCCCATCCTGGATCCCAACCTGAGGTGGAAAGGAGGAACAGACCAGCAAAGTTAACACTGATTTGCGTAAATACTTGTTCACTGGGCTGAAAGCCACAAACACTGGGGCTGTTTCTGTTTCTCGCACAATGAATTGACTCTCTCCCTGACGTGGTGTCCACACATGGATACCTCTGTGTAAATATTCCCTGGACAAATGAATATTGAACTCAGGTAAAGAGGCAGCACTCGCTGCTTATACTCCCCAGGTTTATAATCAAAGAAAATTTGCCTTCTCTCCCTTTAAAGTTCTCTCAGAGCACTTAGAGGCAGCGTAGAAGGGGCACTTGTGCGAGTGAAGGTCTGATGATGGTTAAGGCTCAAGACTCATTCACCTTCATGCCAACGGAATGTCTGCGGTTAGAGACGCATCATCCGCACTGGGAAAGCCCACTGCACTGCTGGCCTGATTACTTTTTCCAGTTAACCTAAGGGATCCAAATGCAGTATAGACACTCCATGTGTGAGTTTCAGCTTCCAAGATACACTAGACAGTGGCTCTACCACCTGCCCCCCATCTTGGCTGTGTGTGGGGCATGAAACCGAGCAGGACCCTGTGGGGCTCCTGGGCATGGATGCCTTTCTGCATCTCCCATTTCTTGTTTGTTGGGAATAGACTCCGGCCTCCACGACCTTCCCTGAGTTCCAAAGGGCAGGTTCAAACAGTTGTTCATCAGGGAAAGGAGGGGGTGCAGAGACAAGGCAGGAGCAGTCAAGAAACAACAGTGCAGCCTTGGGGCAGGGTTCTGGTTCCCCCTCAAGGGATACACATATGATATCTTTCAGCTCTTCTACAGAACTAAAACCCCCAACAAATTGAAGATATTAGCATTCTTCATTCTGGAGAAGGTCATAGTTTGATAACCTGGAGAATCTCATCAGGAAACCACCTGAGGCCAGATTAAAGGAGTGTAGGCCCTGTGCATACCCTAATCCTTATTAGCAACTCCGTCCTTGAACCATTGCTATAAAATTCCTCCCCAAATCTTCCCAGGTTTGGACACACAGTTTACCAGGGCACAAGTCTGCGGTGTCCCCCCCTTTGCCTGGCAAAGCAGTAAAGCTCTTCTTTTCTACTTCACCCAAAACTCTGTCTCCAAGATTCGATTCAGCACCGGCGCACAGAGACGGAGTTTTCGGCATCAGGCAGAATAACACAGTGACCCTTCTGTTGTCACGTGTGGGCTTTGTCAAGGCAATGACTAGGCAAGCTCTGGAGATAAATGCTTCAAAGAAGAACCCCTTCAATCTATCCCTAGATTGCAAGTGTGAAGATGATGTCATCATTTTGGAAAATGACCTTGTCAGCCAGGTCATTTTGGTTTATGATCTCTATTTTCCAACAATGCTTTTGGTTTATGATCACTGATTCACTCACTCTGTCTCATTATTTCTTCTTAAGCAGATCCTGACAAAAGCCCACCTGTGCAAAGGTCTCACCTAAGGTAAAAGTCTCTGGCTGTGATTAATTTTTATAATTAGCGTGACTAAGGAGCAGAGGGCCCCTCCCTCTGAAACGCTCTTCAGAACTAAGACCATGAGTTTAAGCTACCTTATCATAATGTGGCATCTGTGTGAGGCCTAAAGAGAATTCTGCTCTCATGTAGAATTAATCCTTCCATCTAGCCAGTAATTGGGCACAGTTTAGGGGTCTCATATAACACTCAATTGAGATAGGAAGGAAGAACCAACTCATATTTCAAAAATTCTAGCCACATGAATGAGCCTGAGTGAACACTATTTTCAGCTTCTTGGCCTCCAGGCCCTCAGCTGTCCACTCCTCATGAAGAGGAGGCTCTTCAGCAGTAGCCCAGGTGAGCATTCAAGGAGGAAACCTGATTCTGGTGCCAGGTGAGACACACCAAGGAATACTATGCATAGAAAGATATAATCATGGCTCCTATCTTTAAAAAACTTGACATCGATGTGGGGAGCTATGCAAAAAATTGTTTTGTAAAAACATAAATTGAATTACCTAAATACTAGTAATCAACTCATGATTCACTGGCAACTGAACCCTATAAATAAAAGTCCTAAGACCTTAGAAAATAGAGCCAGTGTAAATCAGACTAGCCTGCCAAAGCCTCACAGATGAGGTGGGGCTACAGACAGCCCTTGAAGGTGGGTAGGTTTGGGAACTGAGCAGTATTACTTCTCTTACCCTATGTATTTAGCCACAAAGGCTGATTTTTTAACACCTAGAGTCTGATTGTCCTTGGGAGGTCTGGTGATATTTTTATTGTGACTATGGCCATTTTCCCAGGATAATAGTCAAGCTCCATCTGATAATTATTTATTTACTGGATTCGTTAATGCTCCCATCAGTTTCAGTAGAGCTCTCTTGACCTGAAGCATCATCCAGGGCTGAGGCTAGTTGAGCCTCCACACTGCTGGGTCGCCTAAGGTCTCACGCTGAGCTCTGACCACTCAGAGCCTTGCTGCACTGTCTCAGCCAGGGATCTCCTGTCACACAGCACCCACAACTATCCTAACCTCTTCCTCATCAGTCCTGTATAGCAAGCTCTGGGTTGGCACAGGGGCTACAGAGAGGATTAAGATGGGTATTTGTGGACTGGAGGGACACACAGTCCTCACATAAACTTTAGCTTAATGTTGTGAGTACAATAACACTGGCAAACAAAGGGAGCTAAGGGATCATGGAAGGGTTCCAGAACGCTTCCTAGAAGAGGTGGTGCAGGAAATGAGCATTGAGAAAGTAATGAGGCCAAAGAAGAGAGCTGATGGATGGCATTATAAGATAAGAGAACACCATGAACAAAGACAGGGTGGTGAGAAACTTGGTTGAACTGCAGTGGTATGCGGTGCTGGCTCTTTTGCTAGAGCTGGTTGGAGATGTTCAAGAATTTCCAGTTGTTATATTCAATATCCTGTGATAAACCACAATTAAAAAAATGAAAAAGGATGTATATATGTATAACTGAATCACTTTTCTGTACAGCAGAAATTAACACAACATTGTAAATCAACTATACTTCAATAAAATAATTTTTTTAAAAAAAGAATTTCCAGTTGTTAAAACTTTGGTAGCTTGAAATTGGCTACAGTAGGAATATTTATACCATGGAAGTTGGCAAATGCTACAAATAAGGACCTTTTTGTTTATTAGAAAGCCAGTTTACCAGCACACCATTGGACCTTAATGTGAAGAAGTAAAAGCAATTTGTTAATTTTAGAAGTAATGGGACTCTTGGTTAAAAGGAACAGAAGTTTATGCTAAGGATACTGGGCTATCTTGTAGATTCCAAGCAAACTGCAGGCCTTTAGAAATGTCTATAAACAAGAACCTGAACACTGTCAGGACCTTCTGGCTTTCAGCTCTGCTTTTTTCTGGTATCTCTGTCTCTGTCTCTCCCTCATTTCTCTCTCTCCCTCCTACTCTCTCATTTCTCCTCATGGTATCTCTGTGTCTCTGTTCCAGATGTCAGGAAACATCACTGACATGGTTCTTGAAATTTAAATATTATAGCTTGAACTCCTGAAAGACACTTATTTCTCCTTCTCTGTTCCAATCCGAAAATGTTCTAGAGAAGGATTACAATTCACTCACTTTGGCCAGGTGTTCACTTCTGGACCAACCAACTGCAGGAGAGGAGGTGTGATTCAGAGAAGGAAATGAAATGGTCCTTATTTGGACAAGTGCTTATCCCAGAACCTATCAACTGTGGCCAGAGGTGAACACCACCACTTGCAAGGTAACCGTGTGGGTGTGTAGGGGTAGCAATTCCCAGGAGAAAAGGAAGAAAAGCAATAAGTTTCAACATGGAGAAGAAGCATAGCAGAAGGAAAGCTCATAAGGTAGGTAGACTTTTGCATAGCAGGCTTGGGCTTCGTCCAGTGGATGACTCAGGGGACAGGGCTGGGGCACCTGGGGAAAAGTATAGCGGTCAGATTTCTATTTTGAATAGATTGCCATGGCTCTGTTGTGAAGCATGAGTATGTGACAGGTCCAACTGTGGCAGAGAGAGCAATTAGAAAATAACTGCTCTAGCCCAGACAAGGATCGACTTAATTTATTTCATCTCACCTTATGCATATAACTGTGTTTTGTTTCATCTTTTTCTTTTTGCCGGCTTCATCATATTACTCCTTGTCTTTTTCCTCCCCTCGTTAATTTGCAAGTGCTTACTATACTAGTGGTTATCTTCCTTCACCCAAAGGTCATAAGCAAACTCATTTTTCCCTCAGATTTATATCAAACAAGATGCAAGATATTTCTACACAGTAAGGCCTTGTAATCCCCCATTGTTGCTTCCCTTGATAAGATGAGACCTTTAAAAGTCATTACAACGGGCTTCCCTGGTGGCGCAGTGGTTGAGAGTTCGCCTGCCGATGCAGGGGACGCGGGTTCGTGCCCCGGTCCGGGAAGATCCCACATGCCGCAGAGCGGCTGGGCCCGTGAGCCATGGCCTCTGAGCCTGCGTGTCCGGAGCCTGTGCTCCGCGGCGGGAGAGGACACGACAGTGCGAGGCCCGCATACCGCAAAAAAAAAAAAAAGTCATTATGACCGAACTTTTTCCCTTGACCTTCAGAATGCTTTCCTCCAAAGACTTATTATGGCTTAGTATAGCTTATTTTATTCCATTTTAATATAGAAGAAGCATAGTGTGGGGTTAAGAATATCAAAGAGGATGAGGGGGAATGAGCTGAAATAGACAAGACTGGAAAAGAAGGAGGGAGTCAGGGGAACAGCCACGAGGGCCTGGAACTCAACGATGAGCTGGAAGGAAGGAGGAGATTGCACTTGAGCAAACAAGAGGCTCTAGAAGAGAGCAGTAGAAGAGGAGAATGGAGAGAAAAGACCAATATACTTTTGAATTACTTTTGCTTGTTAACCTCTATTTCTTTGTTGGACTGTGTTTGTACCAAGACTGATCCATCTGGGGTCCCGGATGTATATAGGTTATAGTTTGCTAAGTCTCTTTGTAAAAGTTATTATTTTGAAAATCCATCCAGGAAGAGTTTTGGATTTTTTCATTGAAATAGAGATACAGGAAAAGACTGCTCAGTGAACAACTTGATGAATTTTCACGGACTGAACAGAATATACCTGTGTACCCAGCACTCAAATCCAAAAGTAAAATATTGCATATACCTAGGAGGCCCCTTGTGTGCTGTCTTTTACTTACTACTAACTAAAAAGATAAGCTTCTTGCTTCTAACAGGACAGATTGGTTTTGCATGTATTCTTTGTCTATAAATAGACTCACATGGTATGTTCTCTTTTGGGACCAGCTCCTCTGGTTCAATATTATGCATGTGATATTCATCCATATGGTAGCAAGAAGTTGTAGATCATTCATTCTTGTTGACATGTAGAATTCCATTGGGCAAATATGCTATAATTGATTTACTCTTCTGCTGATGAGCATATGGGTACTTTCCAGTTTGAGCTTATTATGAATAGTGCTGCTAAGACTCATCCAGTTAATATGAAAACTAGTACTAAGTTCCTTATTTTCTAAATTATTAATTTATTTGGCATCAAGGAGTAGATGAAAGTTTTTAACCAGTCCTGAATTTAGCCAATCTAATCTTGGTCAGAGGACTGTGAAGGGCTATGCAGCATGAGACAGGTTGGGGGTGGGGGAGATAGAACAATATAATAAAAGAGAATAACATTTTGCCTCTGGCCAAATGGGACTCATTTGCAAGGCAAGATCCCCAAACTGTATAACACCTTAATCTCCTTGGGACACTGCCTCCTTAAACTCACCCTCTTCTCTTACACACAGCTTCACACAATAATAATAGAACAATGCAACGTTTCATTTAATCCGTCATTAACATGCCATGGTCACACTTCCCTCAGTATCTGCTGATATTTCCATTTCTATTGGACAGACAAAAAAATCTAAAATTTATTCATTTTGTTGAGAGAGACAATGTCATGTATTAAATTGCTTCCCTCCGCCCCTTTTTTCTTTATATATCCATTTGCATTTGCCTTTGAGATTGGAATTGAGCCGATTCATTATGCAGGAAACAAAATTTTTTAAAAATGATCTCTAAATAAAGCAATGCACATGGGTCCTCGGAGTTTGTTAGAAACACACACACACAGAGTTTTCCACTGTAAGAATTTTCTACCTTATTAGGGTTGACATTTAGCCCAGCCCTGCATCTGAATTATAGAAAATGACTCTTCTAAAATAAATTGGCAGAGGACAGATGACCTTGTCATCTGCATGAATTATTTTAACTTTGGAGTTTAATGAAAGATGTAGTAGCAAATACTGCATTTCCACCTCATGGCTTTACCCAGTAGCCATATTTCCTGTTTCCTACTTGCAATGAAAGGAATGGACGGAAGTGGGGAATGGAGGAGGGTGAGCCCGGATGGGAGGAGGCCTTACATCTGTCATTGACTGAATTATGACAATGGCATCATGTGGATTTCACAGGTGGAGTTAGGAGGCAGGTGGAAATATTTATAATTTGCAGTAAACACTCGCAGCCCGGCAATTGACAGGCTGTGGTTAGGATGTGAATTTGGGAGGAAAGTTCTGCCAACAAACCTAAACAATTTTTCTACATCATTGATCAGTTCCTCATTTGGAAATGGAAATGTTTGATTTGAAAAACTTTGCATTTTAAAGCAGCTTTCAGTCCAGGAAAGAATGCTAAATCAAGAGCCCAAAGAGCTGGATGCCAGTCCTCTCTCTACCACGTCTTAGCTGTTTGACCCTGGACAAGTCACAGCCTTTCTAGGCCTCCATTTCTTTGCTAATGATTTTCAGAGAAAGAAGTTGATCGATGTGAAAGTCTTCTCTGTAAATTATTCAGCCCTGCTCTCAGCCAATGAAATAAGATTGTGACAAGATATTTCCCCTGGGAAAATGTGTCTTACAGCAGTAATGTGCCAGCTAATAACATAAATGTTTGTATTCTGTCCTTCTGCTCATTTTTCTCTTCTTCCTATGGATTCTGGGCCATATGGAAGGTCCACACGCACATGTCGGTGGGCCACCTTGACACTATAGGAAGTGTGGCCATGGTTTTATTGCTCCCTAACTAGAATGTGTGAGTACGGATGTGATGGCTGGGGGTGCAGTACAGAAGGAGGAAGCAGGGTCCCTGGGTCTCCAGATTATCCATAAGCATTTTTTTGATGGTAAAGATAAACTGGAAGAGAAAAAAATGAAATGAATCTCTTTCCTCATGGAAAGCTGAGGACCCTCTGGGGCACACCCTCCAAGCAGTTTCAGTAGGGAAGGACTCTTCAATGGGATTTGAGGACTCTAGGAAGGCCTCCCAGCTCTAAAAGATCCTGTAATCACTAAGTACCAAAGTTCTACCCTCAGACCTTTTTGGTCAAATGGAATCCAGATGGGATTAGCACTTTTAACATTTGGATGTGATAGGTACACACGTATCAGATTGTTTTTCCAGCATCGTGGGTGACCTTGGATAGCATCATGAGTCTGAGGGTGGCGATGGAGGGATGGAGGTGGAATAAACAGGAGAGGAAGGTATCAGCTTTGCAGAGAGCTAGCCCAGCAATGGGTTCATGGGTAAAAGAATGGACTCTGTCCTCAAGGGAGTCAGTCTAGTTATCACCCCAAACATAAGCAGATAATAATGCAAAGTAGAAAATTCAAAGATACAGAAACCCATAAATCATGAGTCTAATATTCTCATTTCATAGCGGAAAAAACTGAGGCCTGAGGGAGCGTAAGTGACTCATCCAAGATCACCCAAGATAAGTGACTCATTCAGAGTCACACCAAGGATCCGATCTCCCACCTCAGAGAAAATTTCTCCTCTTACCAACCCCCTTCCTCTGCCTTCTTCCTTCTTCCCTCTCCCCAGGAGGGCTGCTGCTTATTTAGCACCTCAAACATGCCAAGACTACGCTAAGTGTTACAAGGATACTTTGCTTTTAATCCAAATAAATTTCATGAGTAATATATCATTACATGTAATTTTCCAAAAGAGTAAACTGAGTGTGGAAGAAATCAAATCCTCTCCTTCTTCCATGATTATAGATTTGTGGCCAGGAATAGAAAGCTAGATTACACTTCCCAGCACCCCTTGCAGCTGAGCATGGCCATCTGACTAAGTTTTCTCTCTTGAAATAAAGGTAGTGATCGCCGCTTCCTGGGTACACATCTTTAAGATGATGAGGGTGCTTCCTTGACTCTGTTTTTTCTTCCACTGACCAGATGTGGATCATATGAAGATCCCTGGGGAGAGCAGAGTCCCAAGAGAGAAGGAACCAGTTCGCTGAGTCACTACATGGAAGAGAACCTCCTGCCCACCCGAACACCTGCCCTAGACTGTTAACAGAGCGAGAAATAAATGTCTGTAATGTTTGAGCCATAATATAATTGGGTCCTTTTGTACAGTGATTAGCAATCCAAACTAGCACAATGAGGTGTAATCTAGAATGGTTAAGTGACAAACACAAGACCACACAGTGATGCAGTGATATGGTCATGATTTCTCCTAAGATCTGATTAAGTCTAAACACTAAAGCATTGATCTCCAAAGTGGGACACAAGATAAGTCAATATTCAAAAGGACAGGGTTTAAATAGGTGAAATTCTATAACTATTTTGTGTATTTTTAAAATGTACATACTGTATCAGTACAATTGTATATGAATATAATTTATAAATAAAAATATATACATATGTTGGTGGTATGTGTTTGAAATTTTTTACTGACGGGGTGAACTATTTAAACAGCTAGCCTGAGTGGTACTTATAGTAAAGTGGAGGGGAGCTCTCAGTGATGGTTTTGCCTCTGTGGTTGGCGCCCCGTTAACATTCAAACTTCAAACCACAGGGACCTTTATAGATGTCACTCGTTTTTCACTGATTGCTGATTAATCTTCGCCTTCAAGACTTCTTCTTTTGCAATGTAGGAGGAGAATAGAAGAACAGTTCTTTTGTTTTTCCTACCTGTTTAGCCTCCTTGGAGCCCCTAGGCAATGACTTTTTCAGAATCTGTGGCTGAGGCTTTTTACAAATGCGTATTTGTCATCAGGTACTTCTATTCTCCCTGACATTGTGAGCCTTGCTATCCAGCTTTTGCCTGTACTCATGCATGTGCTTCTCTGTAAGAGGCTTCACCTGCAGTATGGAAGTCTGACTTTCCTGCAAGACTGTAGGTTCCTTGAGGTCTGGACTGCTACAAATCCCCTGTAACTCTTCTAGGTTTCTTACATGCTGCCTGGTCTCTTCATGGTCAAGAATTTCAGCCCAACATCTAGCACTTTCTGACATCCTGTTAGCATGCTCTTCCCTCCTAAACTTTAGGGGAATTTTCTAGTTATTATCACTGCACAACAAATTAACCGAAAACTCAGTGCCTCAAAATGGCATTTATTTTGCTCATGGAATTGCAACTTAGGCTTGCCTCTGATCCAGTTGGCTTCAGCTGGGATGGTTCAAGGCTGGGAACTGGAATCACCTTGAAACAGGAGGGGAGGGGGCAGGATACAACCTTTATTTTTTTAAATTGCAGTATAATTGCTTTACAATGTTGTGTTAGTTTCTGCTGTGCAGCAAAGTGAATCAGTTATATGTATACATATATCCACTCTTTTTTTAGATTTCCTTCCCATTTAGGTACCACAGAGCACTGAGTAGAGTTCCCTGTGCTATCCAGTAAGTTCTCATTAGTCATCTATTTTATACATAGTAGTGTACACATGTCAGTCCCAATTCCCAATTCATCCCACTTCCTGCTTCCCCCCTTAGTAACCATAAGTTTGCTCTCTACGTCTGTGACTCTATTTCTGCTTTGCAAATAAGCTCATCTGTATCATTCTTCTAGATTCCACATAAGAGCAATATTATACAATACTTGTTTTTCTCTTTCCGACTTCACTCTGTATGACAATCTCAAGGTCCGTCCACATCTCTGCAAGTGGCACTATTTCATTCCTTTTCATGGCTGAGTAATATTCCATCATATATACGTGCCACATCTTCTTTATCCATTCATCTGTCGATGGACGTTTAGTTTGCTTCCATGTACTGGCTACTGTAAATAGTACTGCAATGAACATAAGGGTGCATGCATCCTTTAGAATTCTGGTTTTCTCTGGATATATGTCTAGGAGTGGAATTGCTGGGTCATATGGTAGCTCTATTTTTAGTTTTTCAACCAGCCATTGAGGACATGACAAAAACTAGTTAGAATTGATTAGGTCCAAGATGGCAGAAGATTCAACTTCCAGTAGACCTTGAGCCTCATTAAACATTCATCATAATACATTAACATACTAAATAACACACCCACAGGTGCCATGACAGTTCTGAGACTGACCATAAAAGGCCAAAAAGTGGATGGTGGCCCAGTTCCTGGAAATCCCCATCCCTTCTCCAAAATAGTTGGAATAATCCTCCCACTCGTTAGCCTATGAAATTACCCAGCCCATAAAAACTAACCATCCCCTATTTCAGAGTCTCTCGCCTTCTGGGATGGCCCACACTCTGCCCATGAAGTGTGTTTCTCCCATGGACACTCTCAACTTTTGAGACAGACCTCATTCTGTCTGCAGAATGTGTATCTCCCAGGCTGCTCTTGCCTTCTGAGATGGCCCACACTCTGTCTATGGAGTGTGTATCTCTCTCAATAAATCTACTTCTTACTTATCACTTTGCCTCTCGCTGGATTCCTTCTGGGCTGAGACATACAGAACCTGAATTTCAGCAAGTTCTGGGGCCAGGTGTGTTATCTCAATTAAAAGACAGTGGGTTCAAGTCCCAATCTAAGTTGTGAGGTTTCAACCTGAAGGTTATGGCTGTGACAACTACACATGGCCTCTCCATGTGGCTTGGGCTTCCTTACAGTATGGTGGCCAGGTTCCAAAGATGAGTGTCTTGAGTGAGCCAGATGGAAGTCCTATCACCTTTCATGACCTAGCCTTAGAAGTGTTACTTCCACCACATTCTGTTTAATTAAGGCAGTTGCAAATTGCGCCCCCCCGCAACATGCACACACTCCAGTTTCAAGGGGCAGGAAAATAGACTCCATCTCTTTATGGGAGCACATGTAGAAGTAGAAATATTGCTGTGCCACTTTAGGAAAATATATTCAGCCACAGGGATTCTCATGATAGTGATATTGCGGATTCTCCTGGTCAGGAGATTTTATTTCTTTACATTTGTATTCATGGAAGGAGTACTCAGTGCTACCTCAAACTGCAAATTTCAGATTTCTTGCTCTCTGGCTTAAATGTTTAAAATAAGAATGAAAATTCTCAGTAACTTTATGGAGAAAACAGAGCACATATTCACATGCTTTTATAAAAAACATTGTTTGTCAGGAACAAGATAAGATTCTTATAGTTTATGCCAGCATAGAGCATGATCTTACATTGATACTTGTTCTGACACTGTTAGGAGACATGATTTTTCAGGACCTTTTAAACTAAATTCTTCCCTTGCTGTCTGCACACACATTTCCATGTGTTCATGGCTGACATGGGAGGCAGTCCAACTTCCTTCAAGGTCATTTGAAGCAAACTTTTGTTGCATGGCAGTATACACTTTCACTTGGTAAAATTACTTATAGAATAGTGGATGAATGAATTTCAGGCACTTCAACCAACAGTTCTCTTTGATCTGTAAAAGCTTCCCACTAGGAATGAGGCAGCATTTCAGTATAGTCCTTAGCCATGTTTGTGAAAACTCAAGCTTTGGAAAGCAAGGAAACCTAAACTAATTAACATGAGATATGAGACTTGTTTAACATTGGCCAGCCCCACTGAATTTGCCTCAAAACTAAAGCCTCTAAAGTACACTGTGAGGATAGCCTCATCCACCAGAGGGCAGACAGCAGAAGCAAGAAGAACTACAATTCTGCAGCCTGTGTAAGGAAAAGCACATTCACAGAAAGACAGACAAAATGAAAAGGCAGAGAACTTTGTACCAGATGAAGGAACAAGATAAACACCAGAAAAACAACTAAATGAAGTGGAGATAGGCAACCTTCCAGAAAAAGAATTCAGAATAATGATAGTGAAGATGATCCAGGACCTCAGAAAAGAATGGAGGCAAAGATCAAGAAGATGCAAGAAATGTTTAACAAAGACCTAGAAGAATTAAAGAACAAACAAACAGAGATGAACAATACAATAACTGAAATGAAAAAAAACACTAGAGGAATCAATAGCAGAGTAACTGAGTCACATGAACGGATAAGTGACCTGGAAGACAGAATGGTAGAACTCACTGCTGTGGAACAGAATAAAGAAAAAAGAATGAAAAGAAATGAAGACAGCCTAAGAGACCTCTGGGACAACATTAAATGCAACAACATTCACATTATAGGGGTCCCAGGAGAAGAGAGAGAGAAAGGACCCGAGAAAATATTTGAAGAGATTATAGTTGAAAATTTCCCTAACATGGGAAAGGAAATAGCCACCAAAGTCCAGGAAGCACAGAGAGTTCTAGGCAGGATAAACCCAAGGAGAAACATGCGAAGAGACATAGTGATCAAACTGACAAAAATTAAAGACAAAGAAAAATTATTGAAAACAACAAGGGGAAAATGACAAATAACATACAAGGGAAATCCCATAAGGTTAACAGCTGATTTCTCAGCAGAAACTACAAGCCAGAAGGGAGTGGCACAATATACTTACAGTGATGAAAAGGAAGAAGAACCTACAACCAAGATTACTCTACATGGCAAGGATCTCATTCAGATTCCATGGAGAAATCAAAAGCTTTACAGACAAGCAAAAGCTAAGAGAATTCAGCACCACCAAACCAGCTCTACAACAAATGCTAAAGGAACTTCTCTAAGTGGGAAATACAAGAGAAGAGAAGGACCTACAAAAACAAACTCATAACAATTAAGAAAATGGTAATAGGAACATACATATCAATAATTACCTTAAACGTAAATGGATTAAATGCTCCAACCAAAAGACACAGGCTTGCTGAATGGATACAAAAACAAGACCCATCTATATGCTGTCTACAAGAGACCCACTTCAGACCTAAGGACACATACAGACTGAAAGTGAGGGGATGGAAAAAGATATTCCATACAAATGGAAATCAAAAGGAAGTTGGAGTAGCAATACTCTCTCATATAAAATAGACTTTAAAATAAGGAATGTTACAAGAGACAAGGAAGGACACTACATAATGATCAAGGGATCAATCAAAGAAGAAGATATAACAATTATAAATATATATGCACCCAACACAGGAGCACCTCAATACATAAGGCAACTGCTAACAGCTATAAAAGAGGAAATTGACAGAAACACAAAAATAGAGGGGGACTTTAACACCTTGCTTACACCAATGGACAGATCATCCAGACAGAAAATTAATAAGGAAACACAAGCTTTAAACGACAAAAGAGAAAAGATAGATTTAATTGATATTTATAGGACAATCCATGCAAAAACAGCAGATTACACTTTCTTCTCAAGTTCACACAGAACACTCTCCAGGATAGATCACATCTTGGGTCACAAATCAAGCCTCGGTAAATTTAAGAAAATTGAAATGATATCAAGTATCTTTTCTGAACACACAGCTATGAGAGTAGAAATAAACTACAGGGAAAAAAACATAAAAAACACAAACAAATGGAGGCTAAACAATACATTACTAAATAACCAAGAGATCACTGAAGAAATCAAAGAGGAAATCAAAAAATACCTAGAGACAAATGACAACAAAAACATGATGATCCAAAACCTATGGGATGCAGCAAAAGCAGTTCTAAGAAGGAAGTTTATAGCAATACAATCCTACCTCAAGAAACAAGAAAGTCTCAAATAAACAATCTAACCTTATACCTAAACGAACTAGAGAAAGAAGAACAAACAAAACCCAAAGTTAGTAGAAGGAAAGAAATCATAAAGATCAGAGCAGAAAAAAATGAAAGAGAAACAAAGAAAGCAATAGCAAAGATCAATAAAACTAAAAGCTGGTTCTTTGACAAGATAAACAAAATTGATAAACCATTAGCCAGACTCATCAAGAAAAAGAGGGAGAGGACTTAAATCAATAAACTAAGAAATGAAAAAGGGGAAGTTACAACACACACTGCAGAAATACAAAGTATCTTAACAGACTACTACAAGCAACTCAATGCCAATAAAATGGACAACCTGAAAGATATGGACAAATTCTTAGAAAGGTATAACCTTCCAAGACTGAACCAGGAAGAAATAGAAAATATGAACAGACCAATCACAAGTAATGAAATTGAAACTGAGATTAAAAATCTTCCAACAAACAAAAGTCCAGGACCAGAAGGCTTCACAGGTGAATTCTATCAAACATTTAGAGAAGCACTAACACCCATCCTTCTCAAACTCTTTCAAAACATTGCAGAGGAAGGAACACTCCCAAACTCATTCTCTGAGGTTACCATTACCCTGATACCAAAACAAGACAAAGATACTATAAAAAAAGTAAATTGCAGACCAATATCACTGATGAATACAGATGCAAAAATCCTCAATAAAACACTAGCAAACAGAATTCAACAACACATTAAAAGGATCATATACCATGATCCAGTGGGATTTATCCCAGGGATGCAAGGATTCTTCAATATTCACAAAATCAATGTGATACATTATATTAACAAACTGAAGAATAAAAACCATATGATCATCTCAACAGATGCAGAAAAAGCTTTTGACAAAATGCAACACCCATTTATCATAAAAACTCTCTGAAAAGTGGGCATAGGGGGAACCTGTCTCAGCATAATAAAGCCCATATACTACAAATCCACAGCAAACATCATTCTCAATGGTGAAAAACTGAAAGCACTTCCTCTAAGATCAGGAACAAGACAAGGATGTCTACTCTCGCCACTATTCAACATAGCTTTGGAAGTCCTAGCCACGGCAATCAGAGAAGAAAAAGAAATAAGAGGAATACAAATTGGAAAAGAAGAAGCAAAACTGTCACTGTTTGCAGATGACATGATACTATACGTAGAGAATCCTAAAGATGCCACCAGAAAACTACTAGAGCTCATCAATGAATCTGGTAAAGTTGCAGGATACAAAATTAATGCACAGAAATCTCTTGCATTCCTATACACTAACAATGAAAGATCAGAACATGACATTAAAGAAACAATCCCATTCACCATTGCAACAAAAAGAATAAAATACTTAGGGATAAACCTACCTAAGGAGGTAAAAGATCTGTACTCAGAAAACTATAAGGCACTGATGAAAGAAATCATGATGACACAAACAGATGGAGAGATATATACCATGTTCTAGGATTGGAAGAATCAATATTGCGAAAGTGACTATACTACCCAAAGCAATCTACAGATTCAATGTAATCCCTATCAAATTAGCAATGGTATTTTTTACAGAACTAAAACAAAAAATCTTAAAATTTGTATGGAGACACAAAAGACCCCAAATAGCCAAAGCACTCTTGAGGGAAAAAAACGGAGCTAGAGGAATCAGAGTCCCTGACTACAGACTTTACTACAAAGCTACACTAATGAAGACAATATGGTACTGGCACCAAAACAGAAATACAGATCAATGGAACAGGATAGAAAGCCCAGAGGTAAACCCATGCACCTATGGTCAACTAATCTATGACAAAGGAGGAAGGGATCTACAATGGAGAAAAGACAGTCTCTTCAATAAGTGGTGCTGGGAAAGCTGGACAGCTACATGTAAAAGAATGAAATTAGAACACTCCCTAACACCATACACAAAAATAAACTCAAAATGGATTAGAGACCTAAATGTAAAACTGGACACTATAAAACTCTTAGAGGAAAACATAGGAAGAACACTCTATGACATAAATCACAGCAAGATTTTTTTTGATCCACCTCCTCAAGTAATGGAAATAAAAACAAAAATAAACAAATGGGACATAATGAAACTTAAAAGCTTTTGCAAAGCAAAGGAAACTATAAACAAGATGAAAAGACAACCCTCAGAATGGGAGAAAATATTTGTAAAAGAATCAATGGACTAAGGATTAATCTCCAAAATATATAAACAGCTCAAGCAGTTCAATATTAAAAAAACAAACAACACAATCAAAACATGGGCAGAAGACCTAGATAGCCATTTCTTCAAAGAAGACATACAGATGGCCAAGAAGCACATGAAAAGCTGCTCCAAATCACTAATTATTAGAGAAATGCAAATAAAAACTGCAATGAGGTATCACCTCACACCATTTAGAATGGGCATCATCAGAAAATCTACAAACAACAAATGCTGGAGAGGGTGTGGAGAAAAAGGAACCCTTTCGCACTCTTGGTGGGAATGTAAATTGATACCACTATGGAGAACAGTATGGAGGTTCCTTAAAAAACTACAAATAGAACTACCATACACCCCAGCAATCCCATTACTGGGCATATACCCTGAGAAAACCATAATTCAAAAAGACACATGCACCCCAATGTTCATTGCAGCACTATTTACAATAGCCAGGTCATGGAAGCAACCTAAATGCCCACTGACAGACAAATGGATAAAGAAGATGTGGTACGTATATACAATGGAATATTACTCAGCCATAAAAAGTAACGAAACTGGGTCATTTGTAGAGACGTGAATGGATCTAGAGACCGTCATACAGAGTGAAGTAAGTCAGAAAGAGAAAAACAAATATCGTATATTAACACATATGTGGAACCTGGAAACGTGGTACAGATGAACTGGTTTGCAGGGCAGAACTAGAGATACAGATGTAGAGAACAAACGTATGGACACGAAGGGAGGGAAGTGGTGATGGTGGGGGGGTGGGGAGATGAATTGGGAGATTGGGATTGACATATACACACTGATGTGTATAAAACTGATGACTAATAAGAACCTGTGTATAAAAAATAAAATAAAATTCCAAATTCCAAATAAAAAAAAAAGTACAATGTGAAAGTAAGTTAGGCTTTTTACATCATGTGGACACCCTTTGGCTCGCTAACTCACTTTGCTGAACACTCCTGCTCATTAATCTCCCTGAAATAGATCCTGTTCCCAATTTCTACTGTCTCCATACTGGTGGTAGAAGCCTCATTATCTCATGCCTTGTTCAGTCACCTGACTGGGCTTTCTGTTCCCTTAGCCAGCCCATCCTCTGACACTGTTTTGTCCCCCGTTCAAAAGTCTTCAGTGACTATGAATTAAAATTTACATTTCTTTACATTTAATTTCTTTAAACTAAACTGAAAGGCCCTTTATAGCTGCTCCAGATTGTGTTCTAACTTCATCTCCTCCAAGATGAACCACTGGGATCTCCCAACAAAACTCACACTTTTTTTTTTTATCGTTACACTTCTGCTCCCGGCATTCCTCAGCCTGGAGCGCTCTTCTCTTGACCTGTTAAATCCTACCTGTTTTTCAGAATCAAACTAAAATGCTTTTGTGCAGCCTTCCCTAAATCCCTGCAGCTGGAAGGGATTTCTTCCTCTTCTGAATTCACAGAGCACTCCATCATTCGCACCTCTCTAGTTACTCACACCTACTTTCTCTACCTTGTGTTATAAATGTTTAAGAATATGTCTTAATTTGCTTACTAGACCAGAGTGTCTTGTGGACAGAGTATACATGTCTGATTCATCTTTAAAGTCGCCGAAGCATCTAGCCCAGCCTCTGACACTTGAGACTCAAACTCAGCACTTAATCACTCCAAACTCATCTGTTTCCCCCTAAATTTGTCCCTTCTCCCAACTTTCCTATTCTTCAGCACTGCCATTCTTCTTCCATATTCATAGCACCAACTCCCCCACCATACCAACCCCCTTTCCTATTGATTTTTCTTTTGCAGTCCTGTGTATATGTCTTTTCACTGCATTTCCACTTTATTGCTACCTCCCTACTCTACTTTATGACCTGAGCTTTTATAATAGTTTCATAAGGCATTCTAGCCTTCTGCGTCTCTATCTTCAAATTCCTCTGATAAAAAAGCACCAGCTTAATATTCAAACAGTACTGCTCCGTGCAAGTACCTCCTTTTCTCAGAAACATTAGACAATTGTTGATTGCCTTCCAGACAGGTCTGAGCGCCTTAATCTGGCATTTGAGAGTCCTCCCTGGTCTCACCCTAACTTTTCTTTCTGGCTTTACCTCCCACATTTTCTACATTGGATCCTTCTCTTTAACTGAACTGAAGTCTCCCTGCTTGGTCTCGCTTCTAACATGTGGACTTTGTTTCTGCCTGGATTCCACCTTTGCCTCTTCAAATCCTAACCGTCTTTAATCCTGAGCCAAATTCCATGTCCTTTGTGAGGTCTCCTCACATCCTCCCAGGCAGAAGCTCTCTCTGGATACACCAGTTTGCCACATTCTAGTGATTTTTGCCTCATTCTGCCTCTTAGGGCTTACCTTCTCCTTGGCTCGGGCCTTATCGTCATCATAAACCTTCTCATAGAGACAGCCCTGCCAGCCAGCCCTTGAGGAACTTTTATCACCATCTGTGACTGACAAGTTAAACCTCTGAGACTATGATTATGTCACAGTATGCCATTTCAATATTCCATTTTAAAATATTTATTGGGTCTTTGCTCATAAGGCTTATTCACTCAACATGGCACATTCCCTAGGTTAGTCAACCTGTGTTTAGCAGACACTGCTGCTGCCCCATCCATATCTTTGGGGCCCTAACACTTGGGTGAACACTTACCAACTTCCAAGGGCAAGTATATGCATCTCTTTGCCTGAGGGCTTTCTCTGTAGACTGAGGGGGCTGGGGAAGGAGTGGGGAATTAATATAGCCCTGGAGCAGCCCTCAACTAATGACTGACAGAAGTTGGTGTATCAACACCCCAGATCCCTCACCCCTCAGGTGTGATAAATCTAGGAGTATGTTCCACATTATTTTCCATAGTTACCCTAAGGATTAAGCTCCAGACACCCACAGAGGAGGCCGGCTTGATAACACACCCTCCATGGGCTGCCTTCCCTCCCCTGTCTCATGACTCACCCTTCTCTTCTGGTGCCTCCTGACCCTCTCAAATAAACCACTTGCCTTAGAGTCCTTACCTCTGGGTCTACTTCTGAGGGAGCCCAAACTAGAACACCATGTGACAGAGCTAACACCTCATGAGAAAGCTAATGTATTCACCATCAGAGTTTCAATTTAACATAAAGATAATTCCCTCCCCCTGCTCCTCCCCACAGACAACCAGAAGAAATTTTCATCTTAAACTGAGTGGTTTTTCATTTCCTGGCCTCCTCTGACACTGTGATCTAGAGCTCACATTTGGGTGTATAACCCATGCAAATAGGATTCATCAGACCCAATCCTGAGGTCTATCTTCCATTCTTCTGACTTTGATTTTTATAAAATCCCCTGGTTCAGATCTCTCACCTGCAAGAAATAGGCCATTCAAGGTCCCTTCACATCCTTGCCTCATGCCTGCCATCCTAGTCTCACCTCTGTAACTCTCCCATACACCCGTGTGACTCACTTGTGGCCATCCTTGTGGGGAACATGGGTGCTTTCCCCCCGCTCTGCCCTTCTGTTCGGTTCTGTCCTCCTGGAATGTCCTTTTCTTACTGTCCTTATCCTCTGGGAAACATCTCATCTGAGGCTGGAGAATTGTTCCTGAGCTGTCATCTGCTCTAGAAAGCTTTTGTTAGTTTCTCTAGAGCAAGGATACGATTTCCTCCTCTGTGAACATAATTCTATTACAGCACTGCCATAATTATTTATGTTTCATATATCATCTACTACACCATAGACCTTTGGAGTTTGCAATCACGAAATGGCCATTTTCCACCAGAGGAAGTATAATGCAGGGATGAAGATCCTTCATGGCTTCTGGAGCCAGATTAGTTGGGTTCAAATCCCAGCTCCAGAACTTAACAACGATGTTACAAGTTACAACGATGTGACCTTGGACAAGTAACTTAAGCTCTCTCTGCCCCAGTTTCCTCTTCTGAAAGATTTGGATAATAACAGAACTTAACTCAAAGGGTTGTTGTGAGGACTAAAGGAACAGAAAATACAACACAAATGAACAGTATCTGGAATACAGAAAGCACTGAATATATATTAACTATTATTAGAAATGGTAATATTATTAATATTAGGGTTAGCATTACTTATCTTTATATGCCAGAGCAGAGATTTCCTACTGGGGTACATGCATTCGTGAAGCTTTCGAAAAAGAAACTTTCCTGGGACCCACCCCAAACCTACTGAATAAGAATTTCTTGAGATGCAGATTGGAGGATACTAAGGAGACATGAGAACTAAATACAATGTAGGATCCTGGACCAGGAAAAGGCATTCATGGGCCAATTTGCAAAATTTAAACAAGGTTTGGAGATTGGTTAATAGTATTGTGTCAGTCTTAATTTCCTAGTTTCAATAGTGTGCTACGGAGACTCATTTGGAAAAGCTGAGTGAAGGATATACAGAAACTCTACCTACTATCCTTGCAATCTTTTTGTAACTCTGAAATTAATTCAAAATAAAAAGTTTTAAAACTTTGCCAAGGATGGTGCATGTGTGTTATCAAAAGGCTCCGCTGGTGGTTGGTTTGATGTGCACACTTGCTGAATGGCTGCCTGGAGCACAACTCAGCGCCTGTTCCAACAGATGAATCCAATGATTCACTCCATGTGCCTTGGATGCTCGTTTAATGTTTTACAGCCCCTTGGTGATCTCCCCAGTGAAACTCTAAGCACTCAATAAACAGGGCCATTTAATTATTTTGTTGCTCCCAGAGGACCTAGCTCAGTATGCTGTAGATTCAACAGTAGATAGCATTTGTTTAATTGAATTTAATCAGCACTTCCTTCTATGAATTCCCAAAAGAATTTTTAAGTAGCTTTCCTAGGAATACTAACCTCTTTTCCAAGATATGATGAGTTTCTTTAAACTCATTACTGGACCTCAGAATACGGATGAATATTTTTGGACTCATATCGCCTTCTGAATTTATGGAGCTTACCTAGAGAGAGTTCTAGAAGAAAACTGAAATGTAAAATGTTCAATTTAGCAGTTTCTCTTAAGTGCTATAAGTCATCGTAATCTCAGTGGAAACAGGAAATAGTCCTTTAGAAAAACTATGGACTTAATATCCTAGGAGCCAAGAAGGTCCTGCAATCAATGCCAAAATCATTCAGGGAGACAAGTAAAAGCCTTAGGTGAGAACATAAAATGAAGGCATACAGGGAAAGCCTCCCTGAGAAGATATTTGCCACCTAAAAGAAAGCCCTGCAGTGCTGAAGGACGAATAAAGATTTCACAAATGTCAGATGGGCAGCAATGATGTAGAATCTTATCCAAAATGTGCGGTAATAATAAACATTATTTTTTAGTTAGCAACTGTGGATCAAGGTCAAAACCAGAGCAATCTACTCACCTACCTTGCCACATTTGACCATATACCCGGCCCATCTGTGTTAGAATTGCTCTCTGTGTTTCAAATAGGACACCTTCCATGGGCCCTCCCTACTGACCAGAGCTCTTTACAGATTTCCAGCTAATGCTCTGCTCCTAGGTACTCTCCGGACTGGAGATACTGTCTAATTTTGTTCATTGGTGTTCTAGGAATCCAACGGATATGTCCAAGGATTAATGTGGAATGAATCAGCGTTTATGACTTATGGCATGAAGGAATATACAGAAGAATTCCTTGCTTGGATTCCTTTTGAAATCAGGATCTCCAGAAGGAAAGCAAACGTTCTCCATTTCCATACTCCTTGAACACCACTGAGTCGCTTGTACAGACTTAGATTCTGAGAGGCCAGATGACTAACACAATCTTAAAGAAGGCTGAGCCACATCCCATGCAGGCAAAGCCCACCGGAATACAACGCGCAGAGGACCACCACCTCTGATTTCACACCTGAGGCTGTCGAGTAATCCCAAAGCCCACCAAGCTCACGCCTCGTTGCTCCAGAGCCGTCCAAGAAGAAGACATTTAGAATTGATAGTGGAACCATAATTTTATTCACACTACTCTATAGGGGTCACAGGTCATTGCTACAGCATCGCCGATAAAGGATGTCCCCATCCCAGCTTCAACACTCTCAGCTCTGGGAGCTCTTTATCTTCCAAAGTAGTCAGTCCCTTTCCGGGACAGCTTTAGCATGCCATCATTCCTATGTGGCATCAGTATCAACTACGTAGAGCCACATGGTTCTGTCCTTTTGAGTTAAAATTTATTGAACATTTACTACGTTTTAAGATGTTGATGTGAATTGGGAATACAAAGATACAGGGCACATATCTGAGATCTCTAAATGTTCCCATCACAAGGTCTGTCGACCTGGAGTGGTAAAACTGTATAGAAGAGATCAGTGTGACACAAAGTACCTTTTTGGAAATGGATATTCTGTCGCACCCTGCCTCCTCTTCTCCAAACTAAACATACCCATGAACTTGACAGGTCTGAATTGTCAATATTTCTCATGCCTCTAGAATAAAATCCTGACTGCTTACAAAGCCCAGCTTGATTCCTGAGTCTCCAGAGCCTCACCTCCACCCTCTCCCTGCTGTTCAACATGCTCCAGCACTCCAGGCTTCCTTGCTGGGCCTCCTTCCCATCCCAGGGCCTCTATGTTTGTTGTTTTCTCTGGCCAGAAGGTCCTTACTCAGGTCTTCACAGGCCAGCCTCCTTCTATTCTTCAAGTTTCAGCTCAGAAGTCTTTACCTCCGAGAGGCTTTTCCAGAAAATTCTAAAGTAGCTCCCAACACCTTGCACCCCCTCCCCCATTGCTCTCACTACAGCATAACTTATCACTATTTGAAATCATCTGTTGACAGACTTTTCCCACATGCCATTGGTAGATTTAGTATTTTGTGATCTGTCTCCCCCAACTTGAATGAAATTTCCATGAGGGCAGGGCCATGCCTATGTTACTCCTACTGGATCCCCCTACCCACTTGGAAGGTGCTAATAATATTTTTAATGAACCAGACACCCTTTGATCCAGATCATTCCCTCAGAGCAGTCTCAATAAGCCAAGGGCTCTCCTCACTACATCCAGAGCACACGCCAAGACTCTGCATGTGACAGAAAGGAGTGGAAGTCACCTCCAACATAATGAACACGCCAAAGAGTTGATCATGTCAACCAGAGCTGGACTGCCGCAGACTCCTGACACATCTCCACACTCAGTACACACCCAGGGAAGCTCAGTGGCTCACTGGATTTGTTGCCTAATCACCCAGCAGAAGAGTGCCACTGTCTCCTGGCAGTGCCTACTTTCACCTACCTCCTGCCAGCTTTCTGTTCAGCACACCGGTTGTCTGTCAAACCCTGGCAATGGTGTCTCCATCCTGAGCGCTCTTCATCCCATTACAACCATGCCTCTAACTCATGTTTCAAAGCTCTCTCCAGCCCTGTATTTACCAGTGCACTTATTTGTGCGGTGATTATGAATGTTTGGGGGATACTTTTCGCTCAAGGAAAAAGGCAACAAAAAATAACCCATCTTATATGATGGAGCAGCCTCTCCCAGACCTGCAAAGTGCTAAAAGGGAAGTTGTGTTTCTTCCTTATGTTTTAGGAAATGGTCCCACCAAGGCCCAAGTCTTGGCAGTGAAAAGGACCGGCATTCATTTTGAGTCTAATGAAGACTCTGAATATTGACTAGGAAGATCAACTCTTAGGAGAAATGTATCAATATAAGGTTGTTAAATCATTAATTCATGTTTTGGTGTTTAACCCAGAAACTTAATTGGGATGCCAGGAGCCTGTGAGCCCCACTAGCTGGCCATTGTGTGTTCTGCCACAGCTGTGGAGGCTGCGAGACATGTCTGCAAGTCCTTCAGCCTGCTTGCCGTCGGAACATGGGGTCTAGGGCCCCCTCTCGAGTCTGGGTGGAAATTTGTGACTGCT